>NC_057812.1:87371230-87390373 GCF_018294505.1 Triticum aestivum | reverse complement strand
CCTCTCAAAGACATTTTGTTGTGATTCTTGGGCATCGATCGTTTCTGCTCCTGCTGGATCAATGGCCCCGACGGATACCTCGATGCGGCCCACTTTGGAGAGGCAGGCCGAGCTGCTGCGCTCTGAGCTCCTTGGTATGGCTTCCTTTCAGCTTGAGAAAACGGTCCAGCCTCTGCGTGATGTCATTGACTCTATGAAAGGTTGGATGTTGCGGATGGAGAGCTTCATGGAGCGAGCTGAGGCTGCACTGGGCGGGCTCTCCCTGACGCCGCCTGTGTTGCACACTACTCATGTGTTGCACCCTTTGGTTGTGCCCGATGGCAGCTTCGACGCTGAGAAGGGAGACGAGCTTCATGGTGTTGGGGATCGTAGCAGAAATTCAAAATTTTCTACGCATCACCAAGATCAATCTATGGAGTAATCTAGCAACGAGGGGAAGGAGAGTGCATCTACATACCCTTGTAGATCGCTAAGTGGAAGCGTTCAAGTGAACGGGGGTTGATGGAGTCGTACTCGTCGTGATCTAAATCACCGATGATTCTAGTGCCGAACGGACGGCACCTCCGCGTTCAACACACGTACAGCCCGGTGACGTCTCCTACGCCTTGATCCAGCAAGGGGAGAAGGAGAGGTTGGGGAAGACTCCATCCAGCAGCAACACGACGGCGTGGTGGTGATGGAGGAGCGCGGGACTCCAGCAGGGCTTCGCCAAGCACTACGAGAGACGAGGAGGGAGAGGGGTAGGGCTGCGCCAACAGGGAGATTGAATCGCGTGTTGGGCTGCCCCTTTGCCTCCACTATATATAGGGGGAGAGGGAGGGCTGCGCCCCCACCTAGGGTTCCCCCCCCCCCAAGGGGTGCGGCGGCCCTAGATCCCATCTTGGGTGGCGGCCACAAGGGGGAGAGGGGGAGGCGCACCTAGGGTGGGCCTTAGGGCCCATCTGCCCTAGGGTTTGCCCCCTTCCCCTCTTGGAGGCGCCTTGGGCCTTGGTGGGAGGCGCCCCAGCCCACCTAGGGGCTGGTCCCTTCCCACTATTGGCCCATGTAGGCCTCCGGGGCTGGAAGCCCCACCTGGTGGACCCCCGGACCCCTCCGGCGGTCCCCGGTACACTACCGGTGATGCCCGGAACACTTTCGGTGGCCAAAACCATACTTCCTATGTATCAATCTTTATCTCCGGACCATTCCGGAACTCCTCGTGACGTCTGGGATCTCATCCGGGACTCCGAACAACATTCGGTAACCGCGTACATACTTTCCCTATAACCCTAGCGTCATCGAACCTTAAGTGTGTAGACCCTACGGGTTCGTGAGTCATGCAGACATGGTCGAGGCAACTCTCCGGTCAATAACCAACAGCGGGATCTGGATACCCATGTTGGCTCCCACATGCTCCACGATGATCTCATCGGATGAACCACGATGTCAAGGACTTAATCAATCCCGTATACAATTATCTTTGTCTAGCGGTACGATACTTGCCCGAGATTCGATCGTCGGTATCCCGATACCTTGTTCAATCTCGTTACCGGCAAGTCTCTTTACTCGTTCCGTAACACATCATCACGTGATCAACTCCTTGGTCACATTGTGCACATTATGATGATGTCCTACCGAGTGGGCCCAGAGATACCTCTCCGTTTACACGGAGTGACAAATCCCAGTCTCGATTCGTGCCAACCCAACAGACACTTTCGGAGATACCTGTAGTGTACCTTTATAGCCACCCAGTTACGTTGTGACGTTTGGCACACCCAAAGCACTCCTACGGTATCCGGGAGTTGCACAATCTCATGGTCTAAGGAAATGATACTTGACATTAGAAAAGCTTTAGCATACGAACTACACGATCTTTGTGCTAGGCTTAGGATTGGGTCTTGTCCATCACATCATTCTCCTAATGATGTGATCCCGTTATCAACGACATCCAATGTCCATGGTCAGGAAACCGTAACCATCTATTGATCAACGAGCTAGTCAACTAGAGGCTTACTAGGGACATGGTGTTGTCTATGTATCCACACATGTATCTGAGTTTCCTATCAATACAATTCTAGCATGGATAATAAACGATCATCATGAACAATGAAATATAATAATAATAACTAATTTATTATTGCCTCTAGGGCATATTTCCAACACATGGTCGTTTCTCCCCTCGGGCTAGGGCCAGCTCACCGCCATTAGCCTCTGAGGGACTTGACAATGATGTGGTTGTGACTCTGATGCTACGGATCATGCCCGAGCTTCGGGAGTTGTGTGGGGGCCCGGTTTTGCCTTTGTGTGTCGAGCAACTGCAGGTAGACCCTCCCGAGAACTCGAGTGTGGCTTTGCCACCAACATCATCCCTGGAGTCGAGCCAGATAGTTGATGCTGAGGAGAGTAGTGATTTGGACGGTGCGATCTCTCGCTCGCCCAAGTCCATTGAGCGTCAAGCGTTAGTCATCAAGCGCGGAGTTCCAGATGTTGATGCCCTTCCCTCATCTGTGATCATCGAGAAGGTGATGCCCATGAGTGACATGGCCATTGAGCCAAGTGTGTTGGCACCTACTCCAACTCCAAATTGAAATGCTCTCTTCGCGAAGGAACTTTGTGACTTGCTCGCTAGCGTGGAGGCTGCTAGACCTGGTTTGGACAGGTCGATTGCTTGCCTCATGTCAGGAACGCCAATAAGGGGCAAACAAAAGAAGATGGGCAAAGGCAAGAGTGACGTCATAGGCAAGGCATCTCTGGTTGCTTGATGGATGATCTTCGGTCTCTCGGCTTGTCCTCTTGGATTGGGAGGTGCATGATGTCTTGTGTTGTGGTGTTCTTGTTGGGATTCACTTGGCGTAGTAGTAGTGTCAGGGTTTGTGGATGCTATGCATTCGGAGAGTTTGGCAATGGCCGACTGTATGGTTGGGGGATTTCTTGCCATGTGAGTAGTTAGTCCGTGCTTTATTTGTGTAGGTTTTCGCCCGAAATTAACTGGTCAATTCTCTTCTTCTTAATTAATTGATGTGGCAAAAATTTTGTCTCCGTTTCGAAAGAAAATAATGCTCAGCGAGCGGCAGTGCGTGTCGACGGCGCCCGGCAGTGTGTGCAACGAGCAAATACGGCGGCGCCTGCAGGCATGCTCCAGGAAGGAGCGCGAGATTAAGGTGCTTGGCCCGCTTTGCATGCGTGTGGCGGCCAGTCGATGCTTCCACAGAACACGAAGTGCAGACTAGCTACTGGAATATATGTGAATGTATGTATTGATTCAGCCCGCCGAAGATGCAAGCGAAACACAACGAACATGCTGATCCAATCTTGCCCAAAATACACACAGGCGTGATGTGTTGCTCCCTGGACTGCATCTTACACGCCGCTACAAACGATCGGATGCATGGCCAACACCGTCAGTGGAGGTGCCCGCGGAGGGCTTGTCCGAGCTCGCCGCCTCGAGCTCCTCCTCCTGCTCAGGCCTCCTATCCAGAAGGTTAGCGGTGTCTCGCCAGGCGCAGGCTGCAGCTCGACGGCCCGTGCAACAGGGAGGCCAAATCACTCTTCTGCCAACGCCATGCCCTGGGTCGCCGAGCTCCTTTGGCCGCTCGAGCGCTTCATCTCCGCCGCATGAGCGTCATGGACGACGCTGTCCGGCTTCTCATCCGAACTCGCCACGCCTGAGATTATTGGGGACCTTGGTGACATGTACTGCGTTTTGAAAAAAATGACATGGAGTGTAACGTGGCGGTCAAACCTAGGTGACGTTTCAAGTTTTTGGTCAAAACCATGTCCACATCAGATTGAAACCACTCGAAGCGGTAAGAGTGACTAAACTAATCCGGTTTGAAAAGTTGAGACATTAAGTTTTGCTGATTTTAAAATTCAGGGACTATTTTTATATTTTCGAAAGAGTTTAGGGACAAAAAATATACTTTTCCCTACATCAAAGAAGGCCTAAAATCAAATCAAATGCGGGGATAGCCTTGAGCGCGCGTGATTGATCGATCAAAGGTGAAGGCATCATCAGGGTTGAGCCAGCCGATCTGGCCATTCTTTTATTAGAGCAACTCCAACAGGCCGATTCAAACGGACGACATTTTTATTCGTCTTTTTTTCGTTTGGGTCGGCCGCTCGTCCGGCGTTAGGCCATTTTTAGATTTGGGTCCGTAGTGCGCCCAACACGCCGACCCATTTCATGACCGCGCGCACTGGTTTTGGCGCTCCAGCGCGCGGGAAAGATTCGCGTGCTGATTTTGGCGCGGCCGGCACTCGTTATTAAGAAGGCGCTTCCTCCACACCCTGTCTGCCGCCCACTCGTCTCGCCCCCTCTCATTAGTCTCGCCGTCTCTATGCCATCATGTGATGCGCCGCCTGGGCGCTTCGGATTTTCACGGAGTCCGCGAGCGCCGCTCCGGCGCCTTCTCCTTCGAGATCTGATTTGGTGAGAAACGCCTCATTCTCGGCACCTTCGACACCGCAAAGGAGGCGGCGTGGCGCCTCCTGCGACCTCGTCGGGAGATGAACTTTTCCGACGTGTCGACGAGCCAGCGAGCGCAGGATCTCGTGCCTCTCCCATGGCTTTTCACCGACGAGGATCGTCGTGACCACCGAAGACGGCAGCGTCGCCTCGCCATCGCCGAGATGGGCGTGGAAGCCATGGCGGTGTGGTGCAAACGCTTCCCGCAGGACATCATCGACGAGCGCCAGTTCTAAAAGGAAAGAAGGACGGAGAGGGAGGCGAGGAGGACGGAGCGAGCCGCCTATCGGGAGGCCAAGCGTGCGCGGAAGCAGGCCGCTCAATTGAACATGAAGCTAGGAGAAGCGTCGTCCTGGGACTCCGAGAACGACGCCTACATTCAGACATCGGAGGAGGACATTACCGAGTCGGAGTCGGAAAACGACAAGTAGTTGATCTTTTTTCTATCTGTCTATGCTAGAACTATCTGTGTATCCTTTTTCTATTGAAAAAATGGCCGACGGCGTCGGCGACGAAGCAGGCGGGTGAGGGTATGCTGTTGGATGAGGAGAGCCCAATGTGCCACCGACCAACGGACCCCAGGAGGAGTGAGGGTGAGCGCTCGCGTGTCTATCTTGTGTCCGCGCCGACGTAAATCCAGCTCAAAAATAGACCGAGAATGAGTCGGCGAGCGGACAAAAACGGATGCGCATCCGTCTGAGTTGGCGCGTTCGGCTGACTTTTTTGTCCACGTCAACCCAAACGAACGGCGGCGGACGAAATGGATCGCCCCATTGAGTTGCTCTTAAGGCCAACTTCACCGCGTGACCCTATCCTGTCCGCCCCGTCCGTTTGGGGTAAAACGGACGAATAGCGCAGCCCAGCGCACTGCCTCAAACGGACAAATGTCCGGATTCCGTCCGTTTTCGACCCATCCCCGGCCCAAACTTGCGCTCGGTTTGGGGTGAAACGAATGCGCGCGGACGGCTTGGACGCACGCCCTTGTCCCCCCCTGGCCCGCCTGTCGGGGACACTAGCAGTCCCTCCACTCCCAATGCTTCCACCCTCTCTCTCTCTCGCCCCGTCCCGCCGCCGGCGCCGCCGCTATTCTCCGGCCGCCTCCTCACCGCGCAGCCTCCGGCCGTCCCTACCAAACCACTTCTCGGCATGGCCGCCACCACGCCCGTGTTGTGGCCGTAGTTTTGGCCGTCGATCGGAGGTTTGGCCGTCGACGTCTTTGCCGGCCGCAGTGGGGACAGGACCGCCGGCGACGCAGCACGACGTCCTCGGCAGCTCCCGACGAGAGCTCCACAGCGACCAGTAGCCGGCCGGCAACCACCCCTGCTGCGTCAAGGTGATCATCGCTTCGCCACCACGCCCGCAAGGTGTTCGACATTTTGCCCACAAAGGTATGGACAGTGGAGACGAGTTTTTCTTCCATCACTTTCTTTGTTCATCGGACGATTCGTCGTCAGATGATGAAAATATTGTGGTGGCTGCACTGGTCATTCACGATCACATTCAACGGCAGCTTCCTCGATACAGGGGGTCACTCCCTGGCCGTGCTCCCAACCTGAACCGCAACAGGGAGAGAGGGCACGCCCTGCTCTATGCCGATTACTTTGCCAACACCCCGCTCTTCAAGCCGGATAAATTCCATCGCCGTTTTCGAATGGCAAGGCATGTGTTCAATCGTATCCGAGAGGGAGTGGTTGCTCATGACCCATACTTCGAGTGCAAGACGGATGCCCTTGGCAAGCTTGGATTCTCCTCTTACCAAAAATGCACCGCGGCCATCCGCGTGCTTGCATATGGAATTCCAGGCGATCTGGTGGATAATTATGTGCCTATGAGTGAGACAACATGTCTGATGTCAATGTACAAGTTTTGCCAGGTTGTGATCGAGGTGTTTGGCCCAGAGTACTTGAGGCAGCCAACTGCCGCTGATACAGAGAGATTGTTGGCGACCAACGCAGCTAGAGGCTTTCCAGGCATGCTTGGCAGCATAGATTGTATGCACTGGGAGTGGAAGAATTGTCCATTTGCTTGGCAGGACCAGTACAAAGGGCATGTCAAGGCCTGCACTGTCATATTAGAAGCGGTGGCATCACAGGATCTTTGGATATGACATTCTTTCTTCGGCATGGCAGGTTCTCACAATGATATCAACGTGCTGCAGCGTTCTCCAGTCTTCGCAAGGCTTGCAGAAGGCCACTCCCCACCTGTCAACTTTGAGATCAACGGCCACCATTACAACAAGGGATACTATCTAGCAGATGGTATATATCCTCAGTGGTCAATTTTTGTGAAGACAATCTCGAAACCCCAAGGTGAGAAGAGAAAGAGATTTGCTCAAATGCAAGAGAGTGTTAGAAAGGATGTGGAACGTACTTTTGGTGTGCTTCAATCCCGGTGGGGTATCGTTCGAAACCCTGCACTGTCATGGGATGAAAGGAAGCTTTGGGAGGTGATGACTGCTTGTGTGATCATGCACAACATGATCGTCGATGACGAGCGTGATGAGAGTATCTTCGACCAAGGATTTGACTATCAAGGTGAAAATATTGAGCCCCTGCACCAAGACCCGGCCACATTTGAATAGTTTGCTCAATTCCATCGTGAGATGCGTGATTGACACTCTCATTTGAATCTTCAAAATGACTTGGTTGAGCACGTGTGGGATCACATTGGCAACCAATAGATGTATTGGTCCATTTTATGTTTAGTCAAGACAATTTCGATTTGGTTGTAGAAATATTTTATTAAAGACAATTTCAATTGGGTTGTAAAACTATTTTAATTTTCAGACAAATATTTGGATTTTAAACTAGTTTTGATGAAAATTTGGTCATTTTTGACCCTGACGGACAGGATAGGGCAAAAGGATGCGTCCGCGCGGTGGACGCACGGCCACCGCATCCCGAAACACGCCCGGACACGACCTCAAATCGCTATCCAAACGAACAGAATCCGAACAAAACGGATGTCCGTTTGGAGTCGCGCGGTGGAATTGGCCTAAGCGTTGGTCAAGTGTCACGGATCGACTATGGAAGCCTTTTTGTACCGATCTGGTCGGCTGGAAGCTACAGATTTGAAGGGGTTCGGAGCCACCGCTTGCATTCCGCGCTTCCTGGCCGTGGCCCTTGCAAAGGCCCCGTCAAACGAAACAACCACCCGGGCCGACCTACGTGTGAGAGGTGGACGCATCTCGAGATCCGTGAGGCCGTGACGAACATGGGATCAATGGCCTGCCGATCGCAGGAAGGAGGGGCCTTCCGGCCCTGGGCACGCATGCATGCATGTGCGTGCGTAAGCGGTAATGCAACGGTGGAAACCGAAAGTATTTTGACGTAACCCCGACGGCGACGGCCATGGCTTCCGAGAACCGAGATGCATCGACGGCGACGGCTTCCGAGAACCGAGATACGCCGACGGAGTAGGTACGACGTGCACCCGGTCCCAACAAGCACACGGTTCCAAAATGGAAGGGACAGCGGGTGTCTGCTCCGTCTTGGTCGATCACGTACGGCGCTGCGTAGTGTTCCATCGAGCGGTCGCCTCAGGGCACGTGCATGGGTTGTGGAAGGACGTGCGGGCGCATCCCAGGCGTACGGCACGCCCGTACTCTCATGATCGGGTGGGCATCGGGTTTGTGAGCACCCCGGGTGCAATTTTCGCGGCCATTTCAGTTCACCATCGCGCTCTTCAACGCCGAGCCGTAAAACAGCCCGCAAATGTCATCCAACGCGATGCCTCGAACATCCGTGGATTACTCACGCGTCCGAATTCCCGTAAATCAAAAGCAAACCTGAGATAAGTTTATGGGAGTTTGGACATCCGCCTGGCGGATCAAAAGCCATCACATATCTCTCTCCTCTCCGTCTGAATGACCAAAGGCCACTGTGATGCTATTAGCCTTTGGTGGAAGGTGATTAGAGGCGTTTGGGAAAAGGATGGTGCTAGCGTGTTTGAAATTTGGCGGAAGCTACTAGTCATTTTTTTTTCATGCATTCACTCGTAGTTTTTGGCGGAAGGATGCGGCTAGCATGCCGTTAGTTTGGCGCAAAGATGCGTTTTCTTTTCTTCAATTTTTTTTTCTCGTGCCATTGTTGGGCATAAAGTGATTTTTCTATGGTCATGTTGTTCGGCGGAAGAATGTGTACCATGTCCATGTAGTTGCGCACTTCATAGATCAAAACTGCAAGATTTGGTGAAATGCTATTTTTAAAAATTAATAGAAGCGGGCATTTGAGGTATAGCGTTGCATGGACGGCTCCCTTATCCGTGACGCGTCCGTAGATGGATAGTGAGTCTGAATTGGGGGACGGTGCTCGAGAGGCCCTTACTTTCTATGGTGTGTGCAGCAGTAGTTTCAACCTCTCCTAGCTAGCTCATCTAGCTCAAACTATTGATTTCGAAACAACTCTGGCACATTTTAGATTAAAATTTTGGAAGTACACAAGCAAGTATCGAAACGTGTATGGCACTACACTGGCGGCTAGAGGTTATCGAGTACATGGGGGAGATGCTAGATTTTCTGCCATCCTACGGTGGGGGATTTTCGTCTCCCGTCATCTCTGCCTAGATTTTCCCTGCACCGTCATGTACATCATGCCCCATTTTTGCACCCGATTCAGCCTGGCTTGCTGGAAACAACCAATTCGAACGTTCCTAGCGAGCCAGACTCTGGGTTGCTTTGATGTTTGTGCGCGTATGAGCCAGACCTCCGTGTATGCAATCAAACAGGTTTTTCTTGCACCTACTAGGACTGTTTGGGGGTGATGTAGGCTACCAAACATGCCAATAGGGGATCGCCAAGATTTGCCCACGTACTCAGTCGATGGTTTATCTTAAATCCCTAATTAAGGGGTATCTCTTGCAAAGTCACTACGACCTTCTGTGGTACTCACAAGCGACGCACGCATGTGCGCCAGTTGTAGCAAACATTGAGTTTTCCCCTTTTTCGTAAATTTATTTTCTCCAAAATGTTTTCTCTTTTTTTCGTTGAGTGACCTTTGGAATGATTTTTTTCAAAACTAGGAAAACACATTGGATTTCTGGTACTGA
The DNA here is from genome assembly GCF_018294505.1 of Triticum aestivum. Taxonomy (NCBI): domain Eukaryota; kingdom Viridiplantae; phylum Streptophyta; class Magnoliopsida; order Poales; family Poaceae; genus Triticum; species Triticum aestivum. Next base: position 87,380,883 of record NC_057812.1, on the reverse strand, counting down.
CATAAAAACCATTCCAAAAGTCACTTGAGGAAAAACCAGAAATAAAAAAACAAAATGACAAAACTGAGAAAAAACCAAAAAAACAAAAGAGAAGAAAAAACTGAAATCGGAAAAGAAAACCGGAACCCAGAAGCACAATTGTGCATTTTCATTATTATTTTGGGAAGCACATCTGTCATTTGCCCTTTTCAGGAAGCACATGTTGTGCTTTTTTTATTTTCAAGAAGCACACTTTATTTTATCATTCATTTTTGATACATGAAAAATACATCATCACATTTTGACTAATAAAACAAGATTAAAGAAAACAAAAATCACAAGAATACATTTTAGAAGATACCCAACTTCCATAACTGCTCCCTTGAGTTGGGTTAGGGCCTTCTCGATGCACTCGTTGTTGATCTGTGGAGGAGGCTCGATCTGGCATCCTCCTTTCTTCTTCAAGCCAGAAGTCGATGTTGCTTCCTCACACATAGTCTCGTGTCTAGCCTCTAATCTAGCAACAAGTGCACTTGTCTCATTTACAGCCTCTATACTAGCTAAAAGTGCACGAACATGTACTAAATTTCGCTCTATCAATATATCGATGTACTCTTCTTCCCAATACCAAAACTTGCATCCATTCTACACAATAAAAATTGAAGTTAGCATAATTAGTCAAATCTAGAGCACAAATCGAAGCTAAAAAAGCGCATACCCCATCGTTTAAGCACTTGATGAACACCCATCCGGGATGTTCCGGCGTTGTAGACACGCGGCGCACGACTATCCTTGGGCAATGGTCGCACTTAATGAGTGGCAACGGCGTGCGCCGTCGAGCTTTTGGGCAAACACCGAGTCCGGCCGACCGCCATTCGTGTATCTGCCGACAGACCACCGACGGTGCAAATCCGAGCGGCTAGAGGAGGAGCCACTGCCTGCATGTGGCCTTGCGGCCCTGCCATGGCCTTCCGGCGAGGTGCCCGACCAGTCCATGGCGCGGCCCGGCCTCCCACAGCCGGCCGAGCTCAAGACCGACCGGATCCGCTCCAAAACCGACCGGCGGGTGCGCAAACCAGGTGGCCGTGGTTGGGTAGCTCGGCGGCCTCAGGAACTTGAATCTGTAGCACCAAATTCCTCTCCATCTTCGCTTGAGGAAGGATTATCGCTCTGAAAATCCAGAGGAATGCACTCGTCGTCGTCGTCCTCCTCTAGCAATTGCCCAGTGAATTACGTAAAGTCCTTCATGTTTGTACACGAACGCACCAGGTGTGCTAGATTAAAATTCATTTAAGTGGCGTCTATCTTTGTGCAATCGCCCGGTGCTTTCAGTAAAGTCCTTCGTGTTTGAACACGAAAGCACCGGGCATGCTATATTAAAGTTTGTAATGCGGGGATCTATCCTTGTGCAATCGCTCAGTGAATTACGTAAAGTCCTTCATGTTTGTACACGAACGCACCGGGTGTGCTGGATTAAAGTTCGTTAAGTGGGGGTCTATCTTTGTGTCCGGCGCTTTCAATAAAAGTCCTTCATGTTTGAACACGAAAGCACCGGGCATGCTATATTAAAGTTTGTCATGCGGGGATCTATCCTTGTGCAATCGCCTAGTGAATTACGTAAAGTCCTTCATGTTTGTACACGAACGCACCGGATGTGCTAGATTAAAGTTCATTTAAGTGGGGTCTATCTTTGTGCAATCGCCCGGTGCTTTCAGTAAAGTCCTTCGTGTTTGAACACGAAAGCACCGGGCATGCTATATTAAAGTTTGTCATGCGGGGATCTATCCTTGTGCAATCGCCCAGTGAATTGCAATATAGAACCATCTAATTATAATGGGAACACTATTACCTTGAAAAGTTCTACTGGTCATATCACAAAAAGTGCGGATAACTAGAACATGAAGTCATTGATTAATACGAACGCTCTATGCGGCGCATCACTAAAGTGTGGAGCACTTATTTGTGAAGACTCTTGCGTGTCTCATTGAAGTTATTCTACATATTCCGTTAAAAACCTTAAAAAGTTGTTGTTGAGATCCAAACTCGGGCATGTATCACCAAGTTCTTCAACCTAAGCCCCTAAGCCGCCTTGGACAGTTGGATGCGGATGTCCGTGGAAGTAGTATGTGTCCTCGAGGAGACCTGGCGAGCAAGACGAACTAGCAGAGTAGTTCCGAGGGCCCGTACTGGGAGGAGAGGGTGCTCAAGCAGAAGTGTAATGTCAGCAAGTTCGTAGGCATGTAACCATGTAAACCAAGGTCGAAACAACTACATGTATATGAGTTTTCCTATGGTGCACTGCAAATATATTTCCGAGATCTATTCATGAGGATATATTTATTCTAAAAAAAGGAGCAAATATATTATGCGGAAATAAATCAACCTTTGTAATACATGGCAGTTTTAACTCTATGAGGAGACAACAGTAAGGGTTAGGATGGCAAGCGCTAGATTGGGTGTTGTTTGAATTTGAAATGGACAATACCAATAGAGATAGTTCTGTTGCTTCATTTCCCCATGATAACAACACACACAGTAAATTAGTGCTTAGCTCTGCCGCTTTCACTCATTAGTGCGAAGTACAATTAGCGCTCAAAGGTTATTCCAAAATGACAGTTGCGTGGATTGTGATTAAGAAGGAGCACTACTACAGGGACAATATTTTGGAGACGATCTGCGCACGACACAAGATCATAGCCATGCATGTCATTTGTTTAGTGGGCTGCAACCGTTGATCACGACTGCCGTGCGACTTTCGTGCGCCAAGTATCGTCTGCACAGTACTTCCGATTAAGAAGTTCTGCATCCGGCTATGCTCCTCCAAATTAACAATGCATGCTCGTCTTACAAAAGTTCTTCCAAAATATTTTACAAAGTGCAAACAGTGGCTATAAAAGTTTCTTTTTAAGCCAACAATTATTTCGCAATTTACACAAAACGCCAGCTGTGGAGACAGAAAGCTCTGTCAACAAAATACGTACATTTTTTGCAGGTCTGTCAACAAAATACATTAATAGAGCAAACAGAAGTTCATACATGGGAAGCAAATGCTCATATCTGGACAAAAAAGAAACTTAATAAAGTAATGCATATGTCTGCAGTCTAAAATTATCAGAAGTTCATACATGCCAAGTAAATTACCAAAGAAAAAAATCTGAAGAAAGTAATGCATTGTGATTTAACCTACCCAGTAGTTCTTACTAGCTAGCAAAAACATAATCGAATGCCCACGAATAGGACTGTTGGAGAGGGGATGCTCTCGGAAAAATTATGAAGAGGCAGAGGACGAGCAACCATGGATCTAGTCCCTCCGTCTTCTTTGCACAGAATCTCATGGGGGGAAATGGTGGTGAGGACTGAGGATGCGGCTCCCGTGGTCGCCCGCGTCCCAAGACCGGTCTACACTCTTCTCCCCATTCTTGCTCCTCATTTGGGCTCTTCTCGATCCAGCTTGATGAAACAACTAGGCACGTACCAGATCGAGTGGGAGGCACCTAGATCTTCCTCTCCGTGCATCCGCAATCACGCTGCACGACAGTGAGTAGCTCTGCGCATGGATCGGTCGCGGAGGCGACGACGAGCGGCCGAGGCCACCAAGAACCACACAGAGGAGGCTCCGGGCGCGAGTGATCTTGGGGACCTCGGTCTCCCCACATGGATCTCGGAGACCGGCGGTGGTGGATCGAGAAGGAGCGGCGGTGGATCACGGGGCCGCACCTCACCATTATCGATGGGATTCAAGGTTTGGAATCTGAATTGTTTGGGCTAGATGGGCATTGGTGCAGCTAGATAATGGCGTAGGTAGGGGCTCACGGGGGGCAGTACATCACGGGTACGGCCATAGGTGAGCGGACAGATACGATGTGACTGTATCCGGCTGTATAGCGGTGGGGAAAAGGAAAAACGAGATTCTTGGCTGGGCCCGAGTGGGCCACGGTGCTCGCATCCATAGGCAGAAGCAACCGCGACGATTCGCGTTGCGTGCGCAATCGGTTAGGATAAGCCATATTCGCCTCTGTTAAAGCCCTTCAAGAGGGACCCTTATGGAATGTGGAGTTTCTACACCCAAGAGCAAATGATTTTGTTTTTTTTACCATGCCTTTCACCAATGTGATTTTATGATGAAATTTTGCGTGCACGACAAACATTTATGAAAGTATGTCGCAAAATAATTTTAGAATTTTTTAAACATTTTTTCTATTTTTTTGATTTTACTATTCATATCAGAAGCATTTGCTCCTGGGTGTAGAAAGGTACTTCCGGACCCTTATGTTGCTTGGTTTCTCAAGTGCTCCTGTTTCCCGGCCTGTGCAGGAGAAAGAGAGGAAACACGCAGCCTTCCTCTCTCTCTCGTACGGGAGCTTTGGCCAGCCCACTGTGGTGCGGGGCGCTCTTTTCTTTTTGTCTTTTTTGTTTTTAATGTTTATTTAATAAATGTTCGGGAAAAACGTAAACTACTCGCAGATTCAAAAAAAGTTCATGATTTTGAAAAAATGTTCGCCTATTCAGAAAATGTTCATGAACTTTAAAAACTGTTCACGAATTCAAAAAGTGCTCACAGTTTAGAAAAATACTCAGGAATTATAAAATGTTTGCGATTCAAAAAAATGTTCTTGATTTTGAAAATGTTCTCGTATTGAAAACTGCTCACGAATTTTAACAAATGTTTGTAAATTCAAAAAATATTCACAATTTTGAAAAATGTTCAGGAAATCTTAAAATATTCATGGATTCAATAAATGTTCTTGCATTCAAAACATGTTCATGCATTAGAAAAATATGTCCATGGATTCAATAAATGTTCATGATTTTGAAAAATACTTTATTGTATTAAAATAATGATCATGAATTTGAAAGAATGTTTGAGGATCCAAAAAAATGTTCGCGAGTTCAAATATATTCATGATTTTAAAGAAATGTTCGGGTGTTTCAAATAATTCAAGATTTCAAAAAATGTTCATGATTTTAGTTTTTTTTAATGTTTGCGAACTGAAAAAGAGAAAGAAACCCCACATGTTCGGGAGGGACCTGTGTGGACACATGGGAGCTATGGCTGTGATACATCACCAACGTATTTATAATTTTTGAGTGTTTCATGCTATTATATTATCAATCTTGTATGCTTTACATTCAATTTTTATATCACTTTTGGGAACTAAGCAATTAACTTAGTGCCTAGTGTTAGTTTCAGTTTTTGTCTATTTTATTGTTTCACAGAAAACCATACCAAACGAAGTCCGAATACGATGAAACTTTACAGTGATTTTTTCTAGACCAGGAGGGACCCTGGATGCTTTGGGGGAGAGACCAGACGATGCACGAGAGAGCCACAAGCTCACACGCCCCCCCCCCCCCCGGGGAGGGTGATCTTGTGGCCCCATCTTAACTTCGTTTGACCTAATTTCAAACCTATAAATTCCCTAAAATCCAGAAACCACTAGGGAGAGACCCAAAACAATTATTCCGCCACCGCAAGCCTCTGTTCTTCCGCGATCCCATCTGGAGGCCTCCGCCGGTACTCTGCCGGAGCAGGAATCAACACGAAGGGCCTCTACATCAACTTTACTGCCTCTCCGACAATGCGTGGGTAGTTCCTCACAGGACCTACAAGTCCGTAGCAGTAGCTAGATGGCTCTCTCTCTGTCTCTCTACGCTGGTTAGCTTCCTCATAATTTTTTCTCGCTACACCGGTTGTGCACAAGCGTTAGTGAAAATTGGTAGTCAAAGATCTCTCTCTCCATCTCCTCTCTCTCTCTCCCTCTCTCTGATCTTCAATGCAATGTTCTCTTTGGAGATCGATTTGATGTGATTTTTTTGCGGTGCGTTTGTTGGGATCTGATGAATTGTGGGTTTATGATCAGATTATTCATTGAAAGTAACTGGGTCTTTTACGAACTTTATTATGTATGATTGTTATAGCTATGTAATGCTTTTACGATCTATGAGTTTTTTTGGCCAAGTTGATGAATAGATCTTCAGTGGAAGTGGTGCATAGTAGTAGGTTCAATCTTGCGGTGTCCTCACCTCGTAACATAAGGGGTAGCGAGACACGTATGTGTATTGGTTCTACTAAGGGTAAAATGGCGGGGTTCGATCATATTGATCGGTCTTATTTTGTCTATATTATGTCATCATGCTTAAAGCATTACATAATACCTAGATCGAGATGCAATCATAGAAGCGCTCTGGAAGTAGAGTAATAGTAGTAGATGCAGAATCATTTCGGTCTACTTGTCACGAACGTAATGCCTAAGTACTTATCATGCCATGAATAATGTCATAAGTACGCAATTTTCTATCAATTCCCAACAGTATTTTGTGTGCTCGCCATTGCTATCTTCCCGAGAGAGATGCCTCTAATGAAACCTATGGCCCAAGGGTTCATCACATCATATTACTAAGACCTTAAATACCTTGCTGCAATTTATTTACTTTTATTTAGTTTTGCAATTTACATATCTATCACTATAGAATTAATCCTTACAATTAACGAGTACAAGGGGATTGACAACCCTCTTGCCTGCGTGTGGTGCAACTATTTGTTTGTGTGTGTGCAGGTACGTACCCTTCTTCTTGGTTCGATACACCTTGGTTCTTTACTGAGGGACATACTTTCTGCTACTATTCTACATCTCCCTTCTTCTTCGGAAAAATCTCAATGCCTATCACAAGTAGCAGGCTGCCCTAGGTCAACCTGATCACCCCTAGGGCCTCGTGGATGACTCCTCTCCAACACGAAGAACGAACAAAGAATGAGGAAGAAGAACAACAAGAGAGAAAGAAAAGGTAAAGGTAGAAATATGATAGATTGATTGTGTGTTATTCAATCAGCCATTGCTCTCATCTATACATGAGGCTGATGGACTTCCTGTATAGGAAAAGTGCTCAAAATCCCAACCAACAAGTCAAAACCTAGTCTGATTTGGAGAAAATTGTGTTTCCTGACAGGTTTAGACATTGGGTCGGATTATTCGACAAAATTTAGAGCATCGTGCTACTGTTGAACATTGGGTCGGATATTCCAACTTGACTGCCTCAGCTTCTGTTTACGGGCTTGTTTAGGATCCAAAGGTTGCATACAACCTTGGATTGAGATGATCCAAAAAGTAAACTTGTTCGTTTTGATGGTACTAATAATTTTCATATTGAGCACTTTTTCATTTGAATCCGTCTTGATTGCATTTCTAGCTATGTCATAATCTTGGGACAACACATGATTGATTCTGTGAAATTGTCACAACTTTCACATCCGAGCTTCGTTTTGGACCATCTTTATAACTATTTTGATCTTCTCGGAAAGGGTCAATGCTTGACTTCCAATCATAATTTTGACTTCATCTTACTATGGCTTCAAAGCTACTCTTTACGATTGTGCCACTTTTGTCAACACCAGTGCTTGTAGTCGTCGTTAGTTGGTCTACATGTCTGGATGTAATTATTATTATTTTTTATATTCCAGTGCTTGTACTGTCATGACACATGATAAATAGATCGGTTTTTCCCCGCAGAAAATATTGGCAGTGGTTGAAAATGCATCAAATCCATGGAAACCAACGTGATAAACAGCTGCATGAACTTATCAATTGTGTAAGCATGGCTAAAACTGGTGGTACCATGGTTCAAGCGTAATGGAAACAGATGTGTAATTGTGTGAAGCAAACGAAAGACAACTTAATTTTGGTAGTAACCATTTTCGTTGCATAGAGGTTGCCGTAGATGGAGTTGTATTTTCATCCATTAGTGATTTTCCGGGAGCAATTGCTGTTATATAGACCAAATCGAAATCGAAGTGTGATTTTCGGAGCAGTTTTTGGAAGCAAATGTTGTAGGGAAACCATCTAAGGCACGTTGTGATTCCGTTTCTAATCCAACGATCGGCTCCCTTAGCGATCGAGCCCGTACGAATCGTGGACTCGTCATGGGCACGAGGGGCAGCCGAAAAAGAAAGGCCGCCCGCGGCGGCGACGACGGCGACGGCCGCGTCTCAAAGGCCAAGCCTCCGAGGTCGTTCAGGCCAAGCAACGACAGTGGCAGCGTATGCAAGCGAGCCGGCGGCGTCGAGGCAGGGCCGCCGTGTCTCGTCCTCCCCGGGGAAACCACGGTGTCCGCCAGGCGGCTCTTCTCCCTCGCCGACCGGCACGTGACTACCGTGGCGGCCCCGGACCCCGCTCACGTCATATTGGGCTCCTCGGGCGGCTGGCTCGTCGCCGCGGACAAGCGAGCCCACATGCACCTCGTCAACCCGGTCACCGGCGAGCAGGCGGCGCTGCCGGAGGTCACCACCATGGGGACGATCCACGCCGACTGCGCCGGATTCCATTACGCTGTGGAGATCGAACGCTTCATGCAGGATTGCAGGCCCGCTTCGGCGGCCCGCACCCTCCTAGTCGCAGGGGGCCGATATGGGGGAAGGTCGGGCCGCGCTCGTCGCTCACGCTCGCCGGCACCCAGATGCTCCAGTACTTCTACCGCAAGGTCGTCCTCTCGGCCTCCCCGCACCCGGGCTGCTACGCCGCGATGCTCCTCCTGCACAGGGACTTCGGCGCCCCGGCCTTCGCGTCGGCGGAGGACCCCGTGTGGCGCCTGGCGCCCTCGCCCGACGCCATCGACGACGCCATCAACCACGACGGCCGGTTCTACTCCGTCACGTGCTCTGGCATCGTCCAGGCGTGGAAGCCCGACGCCGGTGCCGGTGGCGAGATGATCGGCACGGCGGTGGCGCCGAGGCTGGCGCTGGCGGACCAGGACAAGGCGGCGGAGTCGGCAACCCCGAGGCTGACGGACAATTACACGCTGTGCCGCAAGTACCTGGTGGCGGCGCCGGACGGCCGGCTGATGGTCGTCGTCAAGCGCTCGGAGGAGCTCTGGCTGAAGTGGACGTGCTCCTTCAAGGTGTACGCCCTCCACGTCGAGGCGGGGCAGTGGGAGGAGACCCACGGCATCGGCGAGGCGGCCCTGTTCGTGGGGCTGAACAACTCGCTGTGCGTGTCGACGAGGGAGCACGCCGGGCTCAAGGCCGGCCGCGTCTACTTCACCGACGACGAGCTGGAGCACGCGGCGTGGCGCACGGACGAGCGCAATCGCTATCTCTACCGCAGGCGTGGCTTCCAGAAGCGGTGCATCGGGGTTTACGACCTCAAGAGCGGCAGGTTGAAGAAGGTCAGGTCGCCCGTCGAGCCGCCCAGCTTCTGGCCGCCGGCAGCCTGGTTCACGCCTTCGACGGCAGTCTCAACGTAGCCCCCAGCTTTTCGCAGTCAATCTCAACATTATTTGTTACCCTTCCTTTCTTTGTTTTGAGTTTTGGCAGCAATGCCGTTAAGCAAGACTAACTTTGTCTTACACTCGACGGAGTACCAATTGGGCAATGAAACTGTAAAATGGACATGAATATGAATTCAATTGTTTGGTTGTTCACTGAATTGGCTCATGGAATCCTTGGGAGGTTTCAATATCAAATGTTATCATTAGGATGACAAGATCTGAAATTGCATAATAACATTGGTATGAAGATAATGATTTGTTCTACATGCTTCGAAACAAAATTTGAACAATGTGCGAGTATTGCTTCAAACTTGGTGTCATAAACTGAACACCCTATCCATTTAAATAATCCTTGCGATGTTCATTCATACTTGGATAATTCGGGGTGGTCAGAAGCGGACGTGCCAGCAATC
>NC_057812.1:87351832-87370941 GCF_018294505.1 Triticum aestivum | reverse complement strand
CGGGCCGGTTTGCATTGGATGACAAAACAAGTCCGAATCACATAATCCGAATGGATGCCTAAGGTACCACAGCTTGTGTTGTACGCCGCCACTTTATTCATCAGTAGAACCAAATCATTCACTATGTGCAAGCTGGTCGAACGAAATAAACGCTTCTGAAATAGGGCACTGGGACAGGTTGATGTGGACAGCATACCGTAGGGCAGTATTCCCTCCGTTTTCGGTGAATAAGTCATTCATGTAGTTCCAGGTCGACGATTTATAACTATCTAAATATGTATTATATGTGACAAAAAATATATATTTAGAAACCACATACGTGTAGAAATCGAGTGATATACTTTTTATGACATATAACACATATTTAATTCTGCAAATTGATGACCTAGAACTACGTGGATGACTTATTCACCTAGACGGATTTGCCATCTTGATCGTATTCCAGAAATTAGACAACCTGGCCATTATTTGCACAGTTCTCAAAACCATGTTCCGAACGGATACATGTTCTGCCTGCAAATATTTTCACAAAATCCGCTTTCGAGAAATATTGTTTATATCTGTGAATTTTCACTACAGCTAGTTTCCACAATTTTTTAGATGTAGATGATCTCACAATGCCAGTACCTATTGTAAGATAAAATTATTGTCTAAAACAACCTGAGCATGGTAGTTCCAATACAGCTATAAAAATATTGTGACGAGAAGTGGTTGGTATTGTGATGTCCGAATCACTTCTGTCATTCAATGGAGAACTCTATATGTGTGCATGCTCGTTTTCCCGTATTTTGAAACCAATCGCAGGGGGCTATGGCCTATAGAGGAGTACGGACATCCACTTGACCAATGAATTCTCTCTCTTCTCTCAACCACACACCACACACGCACATATCCAACCACAAGCGGACGGGGCTTGCCTGCTCCGCAGCTGTACTCCCAACCGTGCTCCCACTAATCCTACGGCCCTCAGCGCTACCCACGTCTCCCTAAAATCAGTAGAGAAAAAACCAACAAATAAACCACAACCCGCGGAGCATGAACGGGAACACAACCGCGGAGCACTGATGGGAGCACAACCGCGGAGCAGGCAAGCCCCGTTCACCACAAGCAACCACATGCATTGGTCCCTCCCGCATCGCAGACATTTATGGTGTTTGTTTCTGAGGTTTGCATTGGAGATGCACTAAGCCCATAAAAAACCTTCGAAGTTATTCCCAATGGTTAGGGGGAGGGGGGCAGCGGCCCCCTTCGGTAGCACTAGCACCCCATATATATAAGACATTGAAGAACTCTGACAGTGTTTTTTCCAGTTGAAAATTAACATTGAATGTAACTAGAGAAGTATACTACTATTCAGTATTAACATAAATATTCCTATTACATAATGAAACCAGACTGTGGGAACAAATATGAAAATAAGTAATAATTTACCAACTCTACACCGAAACTTATCCTCGCGGAAAGACCAAGGAAAACATCAGCCTCGTACGGAATAGAGTAGACCGATCCGATGAACGTTCAAAGCTCCAATGTCGAAATGAATGGTGGCCCGTTGTCACGAGCATCTGTCTCTTTAAGCACAATGGCCTCAGCAACCTCAACCGAGCTCAGATTGTCGATCATGACAATGGACCACTGAGCAGCCCCGAGCAAGATCTCAAACTGGTAGATAGAGCTCGTCGAAGCTGCCCTAGAGAAAAGTTGCACCCACAAGATACCGCGCCCTCTCCCTCACATCTATGGTGTAGCAGTACTTCCTGGTCTCTACAGGGAAGTTACATCCATAACATACCCGACAAACACATTCAAGAAGAGACACCCGACTGGTTTGTCTCCAACTCTTTCCACTTCCAACTGCAGATATGCCATTTGCTCAAGTCAATTATAGCAGAAATTATAAGTTTTATTTATCTATAAATTGAGTAGAAAAATGGTATAACCTTTCAAAGTATAGAGCAAAGGGAATGAACACAACACCAACCATACTTCCATAAAATAGCAACAAAAAATATGATTGTTCTAACGTCCGCGGCAAGTTGAACCACGCATAGCGCTAGTTTCCACCAGCCTCCTGTGTGACAATTTTAAGATTAATATTAGAGGTATTTCCTTGAAGTAAAACAAATTGAGAACCTCAGTATACCCTGGCCCTAGTGTGTGTACGTCATTCCAAAGCAAATTGAGAACCTCACTCCACACATACCGTTAGTTTGGCGGCGGGGGGGCATTGCCTCCCTTGGCCCTAATGAAGCTTTGTCGATGCGTCTGGCTACCAATATATCTTGGCAGCTCCTAGTGCCAACAAACCCCGCATCAACTCTCATTGTTGTGTGGAGGCTCACGGAGCACCACACGCCACACAAAATCCAGAGGTGATGGAGAAAGAGATTTGGTGAAGGAAGCAACGAATCCGGGGGTTTATCATGGTTGACCATTAAAAGTTGGCGCATATGCTACTGTACCCCTGGACTCCCAGAGCTCGTGACGGACGTGTAGCACTAATCAAATAGTACTCCTTTTTCCTTCGTCCACCACGATGATGATCTCCGCGTACTCCTGGCATTCGACCGCACTACCACCATGGTCGGCAATGCCTCAACGGCTCCGGTAAAGCCCTCGGTTCTCGGGGAGGCATGGACGGGCGGCGAGCACATGCCACTCAATACACTAGAGCCAGCATGGTGTGGGAGAAGTTGTCGATGCACGGGGAAGGGAGGTGACCGGGAGCGTTGCTCCGGGCGTTGTGGACGTGGCCATGGCAACGGCGAGGCATGTACAGGATGTGTTCTACCGTGGACCTGACAAGGGTCATGTGCAACGGTTTGTACTTGGGCTTCAAAGTTTCAACGAAAATTCCAGAGGGTGCCCAAATAGCTTCCCGCGACAAATTCAAATTATGGCCCAACTTCAATGAAATTTAGACAAAATTATACCAAAATAAATTCCAAAATGTTGGACCAAAATTTCAGCGAGACCTGCCTACCTGGTGGTGGCAAGGAAATCTGAAACATCGTATGGCAGCAAACGCACCTTAATATTGTAGCCTTGTAGGCACGCACCTGCTAAACTAGATGATACCCCACGCATCTTTATTTAATACCTTAGTATTACACACATCTTTATTTATTTACAAACAGGGGATAGAAATGAATTTCAAACAACTACCAGCACAAATGAAACTCAAACATTTCTAATACTCCTGCCTACCAGCACAAGCATCATCACCAACTAATTAGGCTCTCACATTTTCTCAGCGAGGGTTGGTGCTGGGCACCACGCCGCTGAGCAGGTTGCTGCCGGAGACGTCCGGCGACGACATGTACTGGTAGGCCATCATCGACCCCCCGGCGGACGACGCCCGACGACAGCTGCGTGCCTGTGCGGCAGGGGTCCATGGACACCGACTCCGACTCCAACTCCAACGGCACGCTATCTGTCTCTAGCGCCATCTGCCATATCATCTCCAGCTCCCGCACCACCTCCGTCATGGACGGCCTCGCATCCGTCTCGTCCCGGCAGCACCGCAGCCCCAGTGCCGCGAACCTCTCCACGCACTCCCATGGGCACGGTCCCATCCGCGTGTCAACCACCGGCAGTATCATCCCTGACTGGTTCGCCGTCACAACCTGCATATGTGTGTATGTGATGTATTATTGTCACAATTCCCTGCTCCATCGATTTGAACTTTGATGGTTACCTCTCTGACCAGGTTTTTCCCATGAGAAATGGGCTGCATCCCTGTCAGCAGTTCCAGAAAAACAACACCGAGGCTGTACACGTCGCTCTTGTCCGTCAGATTATGCGTGAGGAAATACTCCGGATCAAGATAACCCTGCATGGTGCAACAACGGCAACTAAATCAACAATGCGGTGTCACCAACATGACGCCGAGAACTAGATGTTAAAAAGATATGTGACACTCAAAACCGATACAGATCCTCGCCTCAAGTGCCACATGCTTATTTATGCGCAACTAGTTGATGCCAAGATATACGATGTTATACTCACCGGGGTACCCTTTACGACAGTGGACACATGACCAGGGGCAACCCCCTCCATTTCCGGCAGTGGGGCAAGCCTCGAGAGACCAAAATCAGCAACCTTTGCTACAAACTTCGAGTCCAATAAAATGTTGCTAGTCTTGATGTCACGATGATATATCGGAGGGTCAGCTTCCGTGTGCAAATAGAGGATCCCTCGTGATGATCCCAGTGCAATTCGTAACCTCATGGGAAAACTTAGAGCTTCTTTAGCTTTAGCTGTTACGTAAATAAAGCACCAGTTAGAGGAACTTTACAGGACAGGCAGCACACCAAAAGCAAGGTAGAGGAATATTCTTAGCACACGTACAATTAAACAAAAATAATTTGCAAGCAAGCAAAAAAGCATGGAGATTTCATTGGCTTGAGCCTGACTATCAAAATCCAAAACATAGATATCCAAAGTTAGGTTCCTTCATACAATCACACCTCACGAGTGGTTGAATTTCCCTGCTGTGATCAGTTGTGAGTTCTAGCTGAGGAACTATTGATGGAACAGAGGCATTTATCATCAAGGTGGCATGCACTAGACTATTATGTGTGCACAATGATCGCGACAGGGAAATTTCATACGTTTGTCTCGATATCATTTCTCAGCTGGATATAATATCTAATTGTGTGACTGTAAATCTGTAACTATGTTATCTGTGGCAAGAGAAAAGGCACCCTTGCCTGACAGGGTGAACGTGGAACAAAGTAATTCAATAAGATAAGCCATTTCAGAAATTATGACTAAATGTACAATTCTGAGGTGCAATTTAGTGGCTACAGAAACGAAGTTCTAACCTGAAAGATGATCACGTAGAGTACCATTTGGCATATACTCATACACCAGCATCTGCAATACATGGTTCACAGTATGAGTTTAATCATCATAACGTTGGACCGAACATTAAGTACCATTAGGCATAAAAAGCAACAGGTCAGCTTCTGCCATTAAGAGTGCCCTGAAGATGAGCTCTCGATACCAGCCAATCAACAGAAAATGAGCTTACAATGTCTATGGACAAGGAATCACTTCTGCACTAAACAATAAAGAATGTGTTGAATTGATCTAGCAGAAATAACCTAAACGTGTGTTGATGTATAGAAATAGGTTGATAATGTGTGTTGATGTATATGTACTTCACCAGATACATGGATCGCAATAGATATGGATATCAAATTTTCCACAGCCCATTCTAGAACAAGAAAGCAGCTGAATAATAAAGCAGCATTTGATGAAATTAGTATTTCTGATTAGTATATATAAAAAATAAGTTGGAGGGACAACCTGCTCATTATCTTCGTCGCAATAACCAACCAAAGAAACCAGGTTTCGGTGGTGCAGCCTGGACAACAATTCTATCTCTGTGAAGAACTCCTCTGAACCCTGAAGAGATCCCTGTTGTGTACGTTTTACTGCAGCTCCTGTTCCATCAACCAGAACCCCCCTGTATACTTTTCCGTACCCTCCTTGACCAATTAGTGCCGAGTCACTAAAATTGCTTGTACACTTTGATAATTCTTCAAAAGTGAGGTCTTTTACGCCCTCAATTTTCATCTGAATTCTTATCGCTGCAAAGTCAGCAGAATTTTGTCATCGAATGACCATAACAATTTCATCACAACAAGCTCAGATGAATAGCAACTCATATCAAAAAGTCATGACAATACATACAATGCTGCAACTCTGTACTAACAAAATCAGAATCAAAAGAAGTGACAACTGTTTTGAATAAAAAAAGGTGGATCACTGAAATATTACAATGTATTTGAAAAAGAGATGAATAATCTAACAATTTTAGACCATAGAAAGTACAAATGGATGGTTTACCAGTGCGTCTCTTTGAAATTTGACTTGAACGCCTTCTCAATATGATGAGAGTAACGAGGGATGAAAGAATTGCTGCTGCAGCAAATGCTGCGATGACAATACCAACAGTGGCACCTGTACTGAGACTGGACTTTGTACGACGCGGTAGTACTGAAAAGAAAGCATGGGAACATGTGAGTTCTCTCTTCAATAATTGTACAACTGCTGGATACCAAGCTGGCAACATTGTAGTGGTTACATTTGATAAAGAGCACCATATATGATGGATACTTCCACAACAGTGCTATCCACATCCTCTTAGATCCCAAACTATTCATTTAAGATCCCAAACTATTCTTTTCTGTACACCTAACTACATTCTACTCGGTCCAATATTTTTTCTTTATCGCGAGCCAAGAAAACTGTTAGATGTTTTGTCACTCTCTTCTTTGCTTATTTCTACAGGCATGTACATATACATATATTGGCCTTTGGCCCAGGGAATACAGCAGGGTTCCAACAAAAGGGTGAACTTGATCAATTAAAAAGATACTGAGAATAAAGGCGCCGAAGCCCTATGACAATGAGTGAACGAAAGCACACTTATCACGTTAGCAAGGGTGAACTTGGTAACAGGAAAAGTTTAGGGACATGTTAAGTTGAGGGTGTCATGTGAAAATTCGTTGCAAGTTCAGAGACATACAGTGAAGCTTACTAAGTTAGGACAAGTGGGCAACGGTAATATGCTTATTCGATTGATGTGGAGTTTGGGGATCTGCATTGGGGAAAATGAGGAGAGGAGGCCTCGGCAGCTCGAATGTGCGCACGTAATGTGATCACTAATACAAACATCTATACACGACCATTTAAACATGGTGACAAAAAATTGCAACGAAACAAAATATGGAGTGGAGTGAAGATAAAGTAACATATATACATACCATTTTCGTACCACCCTGGGATGAAGTCGATAAGCTCATAGGGCCCAAATATATCCGAGTCCGTGATGAGCCACCCTGTGAACATGTCTCTCAGTGCCGATGGTGCTGATGCCCTAGTCCCGGCTCTGATTCTTCGTTGTGCTGTCCTCACTTCGCGGTGCCGTGGTGAGACGGCGTGGAGGCCTCACGACCGCGTTGGCGCAGGGTGGTGGTTGGTTTGGTGGCGGGATCCGAAGCGCCCGAGGTGCGGGTTGGGATCGGGGGAAACCCCTGTCGGCGTGGCCGACTCCGGCGCGGTGGCGCCTGTGGGTGCCGCCTGTCCTTCCGGGAGGGCGTCGGGGGCTTCTCTTCCTCTCGCCTCGTCGTGTACCGGGGGAAACCCTTGGCAGCAGCGTCGTCATCGTCGCGATCCTTCTTGGAGGTGTTGATTGGTGCCGGCGCTTCGGAGTCTTGGAGCCTAGTGGATGAGCTCGGTGGGCCTAGCGATCGCGAGACTTCTTCGTTTTTGTTGATCCGCCGTTGTCGGCATTTGTTTCTTTTGCTCTTTCTCTATTGTTTCTTTTGGGCGTGACTGTGCTGCTTCCGCCCCAACACCTATCCCTGTATGATTCGGTTGGTTGCTTTGTATACAAAGCGGGGGGAAACCCTTTTTCGGCAACATGTCTCTCAGTCTCAGCACTTCACCAGAGTTAAACAACGCAGTGTTGTTTGGGAAAAGCTTCAGGTTCATCTTCAACCTCGGGCCTTCTTCCCACATAAAAGTAGAGACTTCCAATTGATACGAGGACAATGAAAGACCAGATGACAAGTAGTATTGAAATTCAGCTTCGTACGGAACAAAATCCCAGAATCCTGGACTCTTCAGCCGGTAATCAACGTAAAGTGGAATAGCACATAAGCATGAGATTGGTGACCTTAGTATGTTTTCGTAAGGAAGGTCGGTTGAGCATGGTGGACAAAGTGTATTGTTATTTGTGGAACCTCCAGGAACAACAACTGAAATTGATTGACAATACTGAGATATATTCAGTTGATTTTGCGATGTGCATATGGGGTTTCCAGATAACCTAAAAACATGGATGGTAAAGGAAAGAAAATATAAGGTACTGGAAATGACGAATGGATCTGAAAAATGGAAAAGATAATTGTTCAATAGAAATGCATACAGGATGGTAACATTCGCAGGGTGTGTAAGAGGATTCGATAGATTCGTGAGAGCGTTGTTATGGAAATCCCTGCAAAATATTTAAGGGGGGATATTAGATTACCAGTCCTGAAGAAATATGTCAATTATATACCGTTCTCTAAAATCAAAAAGGTGAAGCAGAAGGTTCAGTTTATGATGATCTTACAATATCAGGCTTCTATTTCCACTGAAATCAATATTTTGCCAGACATCAGATGGAACAGAACCATCCAAGTTATTATTATCCATTGACCTGAACGAAGACAAAAAAAAATCAGCTCAGCCTGATTCAAATGATCATTCATGAACAGTACTGTCATGCAAAATTGTTTAAACTTATGTTTGTTGAAAATTAAAGTTGTTGTCATGGCATGGACCCGCAGAAGGTACTCTGCAATCAATCATTGTCCATGCGAGAATACCCTAAGGGACAAAGGGAGTAATTCACTACTATTGAGCAATAATAAAGTAAGAGCATCCCCCTTTTCTAGAGATTTATCCCTTTTATCAAATATTAAAGGACATAATAGCATGGTGAATGTAATATCAGACTTACAATCTTTGGAGATTAGGAAGGCCGGAGAAACTTCCAGGAATAGAACCGTTAAGACGATTGTGGGAAAGATCTCTGCACAACTTGCAAAAGTGAGTGTAAACTGAAAATAGAAGTTTCCTTGGGGGAAAAGGGATCAATAAATAATACTTAAAAAACAAAATGGCATGAAATCTTTGCGAGGGCCTTATTTTTATACATTGTAGTTATGTTGCTCGCTAGTTTGCCAGATGGTATACGACCCGTCAACTGATTCCAACTAATATCCCTGAAACAACACAACAAAGATGAGAGCAAGTGATAGCTGCCAAATTCCCCTAAGCATCACGAGTGAGATTTTTTTCCTAAACAAATAGGTAGTACGTAGTTCAGAATTATATGTACAAGTAGCCAAGTTGCGGTATTCCACTGGCATCAAGAGCGGGGCCTTCCAAGCTGCAGTTTCTCAAACTCCTGATGTAGACCATATCAATTAGATTATCTGAAACTCTCATAATACTTTAAAAGGCAAGCCAAGATTTTTTATTTCTTTTACTCAACCAAATTAAGGGCCATTCTCATTGCAATAATGATGACCAATGTGAAAATCGTCCTTATTTAACACTATAGTTCATTAGACCACATGGCTACAAAATCCGAGAGATGTAGACCATACTTACAATTTCAGAAGTGTTGTGATATTGCCATAAGATGAAGGAATTGAACTTCCTGAGAAGTTGTTATTGTCTAGCTGGCTGGGATCATTTTGAAAAGAGGTAATTAGACATACAGTGAGTGTATATATGTCTTTTAAATGTGATATCTCAAAGACATGAAAAAAAAACTAATAAAATGAACTGGAAGTTACTCGAATTGCTATGGGTCTCTTTCCAATTACTTTGAATTACTCATGGTATATAAATAACAGAAAAATGCAAAATTGACTAGCAGTTATATTGTTTCAGCAGCATATAAGCTTTCAGTGGTTTACTGCTGGCAAGAAATAATGCCGTAAAGATCAGGGTAAAATTAGAAGTAATCCTAAACAACTAACTGAGCTAATGCCAGTTAAAGCAACTTACGATTGAATAAGTTAGCACAGGGAACATGCCAGCAGCTACTTTTCAGTAAAAGAGAACAGTGGAGCAGACATTCTTTGTTTGTGTTGCTCCCTAAGTTGTAAGTAGCCGTAAACTATTCATTCAAGCTACAAAACAACAAATAAAGAAGAACTACTGCTTAAGAGCTTCATTTAAGACCGAGAAATTTAGTCCAATTCATGATCAAAGATTGATATCCAATCCACCCAACCAAAATAATCAAAAACTATATATTATTCAAACTATTGCACAATAGTAGGTTTCATACACAATGAGCAGTTTTGGTAGCTGTGATAATTCTGGAGGAAGATAGCCCGATAAGTTGTTGTTATCCAACAATCTGCAAACCAATTATACTGTCAGTAGGGTATAAATGAAAAGCAATATTATGGTACGTGCAGAGGTCAATACTTACAGATGAACAAGTGAAGGTAATCTGGACAGTTCAGGTGGAATTTGACCACTCAACGAATTATTGTTCATGTGACTGGATAGAAATTGGAAATCCATTAGGATAAGGATAACTATCACTCGTTAAGAGAGAGGCTAAAACATATCCTACTTACAAGTGCTCGGTTTTGTTCAGGTTAGCGAATGATTTAGGTATGGATCCTGATATATGGTTCTGATCAATCTGAATCCTATTCAAATTAGGAAGGAAGCCAATTTCCTCTGGTAAAGGACCAGTCAACTGGTTCCCATTTAAGAGCCTGCAAATATAAACAATGTACACCTTGTCACATGAGCAAAACTGACAGAAATCATCTCAGAGAAACAACTGTTTATTGAAAAACCTGTAAGCAATAACTAAGTTAACATATACAGAAAAATGATGACCTCCATGTCCAAACAGAAAGATATGAAGGAAACTGATTCAGGTAGACCATGTTTCTAATCAGTGATGTAGATTTTGACTTACAATAGTTCCAGAGAAGTAATGTTGCCAACCTCCTTAGGAATGCTCCCACCAATTGAGTTCCACATAAAATCCCTTGAAAGAAAATTAAAAGAAGTACTCAGTCGCCCCTTGTGCATGTAGGACTGGATTAAATGAACAGGCAACCCACACGATAATTAGCGAGCTCAGCTCACTGCACTTACATTATTTTCATGCGAGACAGCTGGCCAAGCTCAGGGGCCAAAGTCCTAGATAAATTTAACCGTAGAAGCTCCCTATAATCACATAATACGAGGATATCACCAAGCGAAACATAACAAAATGTCACAGGAATTAGATTCATCTGGAAATAAAATAAGCATGAGACTTTTCACTTTTCAGAGGGAAAATGCTCCTCTACTCCATCTATACACATTTTGCATCCTTTTTTACTGCACTTTCAGCTCCATCAAATATGCTGATACCATAAATAACATGGTTTGCAGATGAATCCAGGATGGCATGATCATCTATTAAGAAAGTCAACAAAACTGTATATACGACCAAGCCCAAGTTCTCAATTCATGACCAAAAGCAAGCCAGAATAGAAGCAAAGGAGAAGGGTTGTATAAATGATATGGACATGATTGACAAGGAGAACACTTGTGCACATACAGTTGCCGCACATGAAAGTATCCATCGCTTGCTGTTACGTTGTAACAGATAACACGGGACCAATTTCCGACGCATGGATCTCCACGGTTCCAGTTATCGAGACGACCCAGT
Organism: Triticum aestivum; assembly: GCF_018294505.1. Lineage (NCBI taxonomy): Eukaryota > Viridiplantae > Streptophyta > Magnoliopsida > Poales > Poaceae > Triticum > Triticum aestivum. The sequence goes on along the minus strand of NC_057812.1, from coordinate 87,359,684 downwards.
GGATCACTCAAGCTGCCTCTGATAGCTCTCAAAGCATCGACTGCAGACCAGTTGAACCAAATGTAGCACCCTGGACTTGTGTGCTACTCCCTCCGTTCCTAAATATAAGTCTTTGTAGAGATTCCACTAGGTGGACTACATACGAAGCAAAATGAATGAATCTACAGTTAAAATGCATCTATATACATCTGTATATGATTCATAGTAGAATCTCTACAAAGACTTATATTTAGGAACGGAGGGAGTACTTTGCTTCTCTCCTCAAGTGGGTCATGGTTATGAGGAAAATGTAAAATGAACAAGAACACCTACCAAATTAAACAAGAGGTATGGTGGTTAAGATGGATTTTACCTTCCCATGGTGCCGTGATCTGTTCAGTCGTCGGTTGCACATGGGCAAAATAGAATGCGAAGATAATGGAGCAAATATAGAACAGTCGGGACCGTAGCATGATGCCGTTGTGGAGGAAAAATCCCCGGTTTGGCGGTAATATTCAGAGTTCAGGGATGCAGGCTCCTTGTGATGGCAGAGCCAATCCCCTGAAAAGAAGCAGAGGGGAACAGTTACTTGTCCAGATCCAGGAACACGAAAATGATCTTGTCAGCAAAGCCGTGACGATGTGCCCTTATAGTACTTGGGACTTAGTTGACATTTGTATCCGGGAATTCTCAAAAATCTGAGGAACTCTATGCGAAAAGCGTACAGTCACGAAGCGCTTGGCGACCAGTAACAGCAATAAACACCAAAAACGGATTCAAGTGGTTATGTAATTTGAGGCATAAACTTGATATGACATGGGAGATTTGGTGGAAGGAAAAAAGCGTCCAAATCCTGCCGCCGATGCTCAGCGCACAGCGTGTGTATCCACTGGAGGAGGCTAACAATCATGGTCATGGCACCATAACATGAAGGAAACTAACAAATAACAATCATGGTAATGGAGGAAGCTAACAATCATGGTCATGGCACCACACCATAGCAGGAAAGAAGCTACAATGTCTACACTTTTACGGAAGAAGGAACGGATTCGATACCGCGCAAGGAAGACACCGGTGGAGAGGAGTCGATCGATGCGACGATGAAGTGGAAATGACAAGCATAGAAGGAGAAGGGGGCAAGAATGGTGGCGATGGGCCAGTTAAAAAGTGAAGAGCAGTAAGCAGCACGGAGTTCTCTAGACAGTAGAGAACTGGAGTACGTGTTGTGCTGGAGGTCGGAGAGGGGATTGACTAATGGGGAGGAAAGGGACGGCAAGCTGAAACCTTTCCATGCTCTTCCATTCTTGAATCCAATCCAAGACCCGTTCTTCCATATCTCGATCCTGGACAGTTCCTTCTGTCGCTCGCCATTGAAAAGGAAGCGAGAAAAAGAAATGAGAGGTTGGGGATGTGTCTCCCCTGACCTCAGCGGCGCATACAATTCGCCGTTGAATCTGGTGTCGGCGGAACCAGATTGGGCCAGCAAAACCTAGGCAAGTAAGAAGAGGAACGAGTCAGGAAGAAAAGACGCCGTACTTGGACGCCACGCCCACCCTGACGTCGCCTCATCCTCGCCGGCGCCGCTGGCCATGCTTGCTGCGCCGCAGCAATGCGTTCCCATGGATTCACCGGCCATCGGGGATGAAGGGGATGGAAAGATGCCCGTCACTGACGTGTGGGTCCATCATTATCAATAGGGATAAAAATGTTGAGCACCTCTATTTTGGTCAAATTTCAACCATAAATTTGTCTAACAAAATATAAATTACATGTGTACAATAATTATCTTGTTGTATTCATATTTGAAGTACGTTTCCAATTATACATTTTTTCCTACACATAATTCATATTTAGTTAAGTTTACAGTCAAAATTACGCCGCGAACAAATTATGGTTAAAACTGGATCAAAAATATGAGAGAGACTTTGTTTTGAGCAATCAGGAGGAGCTCCGGCTTTCGTGGGAGAAGAGGATTATCTAGTTTATTAAGGAAGATGGCCGAAAATCAATACAACTGCCCCATACACACGCCACCCCCCCATGTTGCGAGTCGACGACTATGTCACCCGCATGGCCAGAGTCGACACCCTACAATACAAACCAAAGCCGCCGCTACAGCATACAAACCACAACAATGCACACCAGCCCCGAGGCCTCTTGACTGACGAGCCAACGACTCTGCCTCCAAAGAGACACAAATTGACACCTTGCAATAGAAGACACCCTCCAGAGTCGTCGCTTTGGCTTCCACACATGCACGAGGGCGTGTCGCAGACAAGCTGATAACTCTACCATCCAAGTGATGAAATTCGACGCTCTACAGCACAAATGCGCTCTCCGGAGCCACCGCTCGGGGTCTACACCGATCCCGAGACCGCGCATCCACCTAACCGGTGACGAAACTGCGAGATGACACGAACCATCGATATCTGACAGAAGACCATCTCCAAGGCAACGCCGCCAAGGAGGAGCAACGAGTACAACGACGCACACTCCATCCATAGTCGAAGCTTGGTTTTACACCCAGGAAGCTCGAGATCTAAATGCCATTGGAGCCGAAGGGGTTCCACAATGATGCCTCCAACGAGGGTAATGGCATCATAGGACAACGGCGGCGGCGGGTGCTGGGCATCAACTCCATCTTGCTTTCACTCTAGAAAGAAACCCTAAATCAAACAGATAGTGACAATGAGAAAACGATTCCAATGTATGGTTGGATGATTAGGATGTGGTGGTACTCCAACCCAACAGGGATCAAACCCCAAGTTTAACACTTTGATTTCTCACCAATGTGGGTTATTTTCCCGATGGCAAGGACATTCATGCCAATGATGATGCTCTTATGAGACTGAAATGTCCTCCACAAAACAATAGCAAATGGAGGCCCAAAAAAATTAAGTGGATCCGAGATCAACAGTCTTTTTTATGAGGGAGTGCGAGTGAAGTATCTTTCTTTTTCGAGTCCTCTCATGTGGTACAACGGTAGTATACGAGCTCATGCACAAACGCACTCGGCACACACACCATTGACACCAACACACAAGCTAGACCCTAACTATATACACAAATCGCTCTGAAGGATTTTGTCGCTGTGGCACATCAACGTGGGAGGGGTGGGACACCGACGAGGACTTGAAAAGAAACGACATGAAGTTGACGATGATGCCACGACGTCGCAGGTGGAGGGAAGTCTGATGGAGTGAGGGTTGGCAGCTTAGATGGGGGGGGGTGCATTGGGGGTGGGAGCGGGTGGTTCGACCGAAGCAGACAAGGGCGGCGCTGGAGAAAGAAAAAAAAACGTGTGGGCATGGAGAGAAAGATGAACTAGGTTATTTAGACGATGAAGAAGGCAGGGCAACCGATCCAAATTGCCCGCGCCAATCCACGGATCAATGAAATGTTATCGGTCACGATGAATGGGTGCTCCCATACATAAATTATTTTTCTTAAAATAAAAAAAACTTGAAACATATACAGGCCCTCGGTAGGCTTGGGTCTATTTTCGCGCCAATGCGAAATGATTTTGGCGCGAAAAATAGGTGCGCGCCTAATGCGAAACGATTTTGGCGCCACATCAGCAAACATCTTGGCGCCGCCCGTGGCAAGAAAGCAGAAGGAAACCCCCTCCCTCGCAAGACAGAGCGGAGCAGAGCAGTTCAGCGATCCGCCGATCTCGCCAGAAAGAAATGGAGCCGTGGCGGAGAGGCGAGGGGTCCAGCCTCAAGAAGCCCATGGCCCCGCCCGTGGCCTCCCTCGGCGCCGAACTCCTGGGGAAGATACTCCGCCGCCTCCCCGACATGGCGTCGCTCGCCAGCGCCGCCCGCGTCTGCAAGCGCTAGGGCCGCGTGGCCTCCGACCCGGCCGTCTTCCGCCGCTTCGGCTCCCTCCGCAGGCCCCCGCTCGTCGGCGTCCTCGTCACCGACCGCGGCCGCAAGAAGTCCCCCCTCTACTGCTCTGATATCTGCTTCATCAAGGCCCCCTCGCGCAACAACCCCGAGCTGGCCTCCGCCGCGGCGAGCGGCGACTTCTACTTCATGCACCACCCCGACGTCGACGACGACGACGAGTGGCGCCTCCGCGGCTGCGACGGCGGCTTCCTCCTCTTCTCCCTCGGCCGCTACAGCACGGACCTCGCCGTGTACGACCCCATCGACCGGACCGCCGTCTTCTTCAAGCCGCCCCACGACTTCCGCCCGTTCCGCTACGCCATCGTCGCCGACGAGGCCGACGCCTCGTTCCTGGTCATCGCCATACAGCCCGACCCCTGGGGCGACGACGCCTCGGTCGTCTTCTCCTCCCGCACCCGCAGCTGGGCCGAGAACGGCTCGGTGCGCTACAGATTTGCCTGGCCCCACACCGACGGCATTGCCGCCGGGCGGTTCGCCTACTGGCGGTCCAACACCAAGAAGGACTGTTATTGCGAAGCGAAGGAGGAGATATTGGTGGTTGACACGGCAACCATGGCGTGGTCGTACATGACTGCGCCGGTCGCGGTCGGGGAATCGTACTGCGTGGCGCACATGGCGGAGCACGGCGGGTCCGTGATGCCAACGGTGGATGGGTGGTCAAGAAGGAGGTCTCGCTGTTGAATCAGTTTCCATATCTGAAGAAGCTTCGTCGTGATCAGTGGATGAAGAGGGTGCGCATCCTGGCAATGAGGGCTGGCTATGTGTACATGGAGTTCTGGTCCATAAGGAAGACCGACTCCTATCTTCTTGTGCTCAATCTCAACACCGTCAAGCTGGAAATGTTTCTCAACAATGGGCTCAACAATGAGGGCAAGCCTTACAGAGGTCCTGCTTTTCCGTTCTTCTTACGGATGGCACCTCTGCCTGCCGCAGATGATGACGAGAAGCTTCAAGATGCTTGATAGCATGGAGTAGGTAATCTCCTATTTGTTAGATTTATTTCTCTTGTCTCTACTTCAGGATGCTTCATAACATGGAGTATGTAATCTACTACTACCCCTGTTTTTAAATATAAGACGTTTTGGCAATTTAAATTGAACTCCCAAAACATCGTATATTTAGGAACAGAGGGTGTATTTGTTAGATTTATTTATCTAGTTTTTACTTCGGTCGATCTAGATATCTAATTACTGTTGCAAATTGCTCACCAAGCCATTTGGATAACGATGTTCTCTGTTCTGAAAATTGCACATAGTTTCTCTGTTCTGAAAATTGCATAGAGTTTATCTGTTCCGAGAACTGCATAGAGTTTCATGAATTTGTTAGTATTATAAATAGTTGTACAATGCATGTTTTGTTACTAGGCACTCCAGCTTCCTTGGCGCCAACCAGTTTCCTAGATTATTTTCCTAGAACTCACAATATTCTAAAATCTGTTGCTTTATTTATGACTTGTTCACTTAAATGAATGTGCCCCTGTTTTCCAGATTTTTGTTTGCAAATCACCACCGTGTAGAAATAGAAGTTGATTTCTTTTCAGAAGCTGTTGATTTAATTGTGTTGTGTTGCCCATGTGATTGGATCAAGTGTTAATGTATCTTGATTATTAGGCTTTTGATATACTGATCGAAAATTTAAGAAGGGACTACTCAGTTATTTATTACATGATTTGATTTTTTTCAGATGTTACAAACATATCATGAGAGTAGCGATTACGTCTTGAAATAGTACCATCGTTTCAGATAACTGATCTTTTTGTGCTTGTTTGCTATTCTCTCCGTCCCATAATATAAGATCTTAAGATCTTATATTATGGGACGGAGAGAGTATTTCTTTTGTCATTTGCGACCTCACTTCATAGTCTGTAGTTAGCAGCTGAACTCTTAAGGATAAATCAAGGCTTAGAATTGGATAATTTGCACCCTTGTGTATATGCTTCACTATATTTTCTTCCGTTATCTCAGTAAAAATGAAACACTTGAATTACATCATTGTTCTTTACTGAACAATTTTGCAGAATGCTCGGGTATTAGATTACTTTGGAATGCACGAATCAGGATCAAATTGTCAAGCATGCTTCCCAATTTCTGTGTATGTAGTAGTGAAGAAAAATGATGCGTTTCTCTATCAAGTGACCTTAAGGACATCAATGCATATTAGTTTCTACATTTTCATGCATACCCTATAAAAGAATCACCACGTGTGCTCTGGAAGGTAATAAATCAAGAGCTTTGAATTTCAGGTCAAGTTGCTAGAAGTAACTTAATGTGGAGCGTGAGGCATCATCCACTCATCCTTTTGAATGGGAACTGCAGCAGCTGTTTAGTACATCTTTTTCCGATTGACATGGGAATGGAAGCGTGCAGCTATTTTGCAAGCCATATATGGTCTATTTTGCGAAATAGCTTCAATGTAATCTGAATTTAGTCCCTTTCCAGTTATGAGACCTGTTTGATGTTAGTTAAATGAAACTTCAACTGAGATGGTTTAATTTAATTTTGGTTGCGTACTTGTGTTTCATGTTAATTAGACCAGCATGGCATCATAATTCAGTTGGGGAGTAGAGTTCTACATTTTTATACTAGTCTACTATTTTTACCGAAATGCTAATATTGAGTAAACTTGTAGAATTGCTAGGCATGCATTATGGCTTTCAACCACATGTCCCATGATAATAATTGTTATAAGAAATCTAGAAGTCACCCATTATGTGAACATAGTTTAATCCCACATTGCTAGTGAAGGGAGAGCTATTTTACTCTCCTTTATGGCATGAGAAAAAGAGAGTAGAATGTGCATGCTCACTCATGACACACGTGTGGTGGTGTGTGCGAATTGATTTTGATTTTGAACTAGTTGATGAACTGGATATATGTGCCAAATGCTTGAGCCTGTTCTTTTAGTTGAATGCTGGAGCTTCTGACTAATCGCTATGACTACTTTATCTTCGTCTCCATTGCCATGGTTGACAATGCTGCCACACCAGGGTTTTTGGTGAACTCTATGTGTTGTTCATCTCCTTGTTGGCATGCACATATGATTCATGTGTGCATGTGTTTGGATGTTCCTAGTTTGTGATTTGTTTTGTCAGCACATATCTCTGTTGGGTTGCTGTCACGGATCTCATCAACATTGTCATCGCCTTGGTTGCTGCAGCCATTGATGCGGGCCCCTTCCAGCGAACTATCGAATGCCAGTAGATACGTAGCAAATGTGTAACATATTCAGGTTTCAGTCGATATAGTTTGTCTTGTGATTCTTGTAGTTTTTGATGTAGTGGCCTTTTGAGTAGCTGTTCTGGTTCTAGGAGTAAGGTGATCATCTTGCTTGCTGGAGTGGTAGCGAGTGGTAGAATCTTGTTATAATTTGTTCATGGGACGTTCATGTCTTACATGCCTGGTCCTTTGCCGTACTAAGGGCATCTACACGTAGCTAATCCGGCCTCTCACTTTCACGGACCTGCCTAGGCAGTGACCAGACGTGTCCGTTTTGAACTTTCATATTTTTTTGCCAAACAACCATGCCTCTCAAATAGTCCTCTTCACTTTTAAGGCATTTCGGCGAGCACTTTATGGGCGCGGAACGCTGGTGGTGGCGAGCTCCACAGGCGCAGGCACCCCCTGCTCCCCCCGCGAGCAATTTGTGTCGGCCTATGTGCGGGGCGGGTGCCTGTATTTTTTTTCCAGTTTTTCGCTTTTCTGTTCTTGTTTTTTGCTTCATTAAAAAATGTTTCAAGGTTTCAAAACAAAAAATGAATTTCAAAAAGTGTTCACCATTATAAAAAATGTTCTCAAATTTGAAAAATCTTCGTTATTTCAAAAAATGTTTGTGAATTTAAAATAATGATTGTGAATTAAAAAAATGCTCAGGAATTTAAAAAATATTCATGAATTAAAAAATGTTCATGAATTTCAATATTAATAAGATGGTCCTAATATATTAGCAATATTTAGATTCCTACGCCC
>NC_057812.1:87329025-87351493 GCF_018294505.1 Triticum aestivum | reverse complement strand
TAAACTCTTTCTATTCTCTTTATTACTTATAGTCTACTGGACCCTGTCCCTATGGTTCAGTCTTTATGAAATAACATAAAAAAAAGAAGGTATAAGAAATGGATATAATAAAATTCTTGATTCAATATTACGACCTAATTTATTTGATTAATGGATCAACAACCAAGCCACCCATTTTATGAAAAAGAATGAGCATGGTCTTATTCAAATTCAGAGCGCTTCATAATCTTCAACTGGTTATGCGCTTGAATATAATTTCTTAGAGTAAGCACTATAGCTTAGCTTGTTTCCAATACTCAGCAGCTCTGCACTAAACTAAACCAACTGTAAAGGAAAAAAGGCACCTCCCTCATTATACAGACTCTAAACACCATAATATCCACTCGTCCCTTGAAATGAGATCTAGAAATAGCATGCTGCAGAACAGAAGGCATACATAACATGGAGACCGAGAGCTTGGCAGAGGGGTTAAACCGACAATTGTCAGTTTTGTATATGTCCTCCTGAAAACGATTAGGAAAATGAAATTGTAGCATAATAATGTACTCCCTCCGTCCGGAAATACTTGTCATCAAAATGAATAAAAGAGGGTGTATCTAGATGTATTTTAGTTCTAGATACATCTCTTTTTGTTCATTTTGATGACAAGTATTTTCGGACGGAGGGAGTATTTATTAGAATGGATACTTACGCACAAGCAGAATCGTAGCAATGGCCACATGCCGCCGCGTCACGATTTGTAGCTGCGTTAAGCTTTCTGATTTCTACTATTATCCAGGAACGAGAACCAGTTTTGCTTAAGAAAATCTGCTTCTCTTCGCACCACCCCTTCATCCAGCTCGTCTCCGGCGGGTCGTCGCAGCATGTCAACGAGCACAAGGCCTCATACCTGTGCTTCCAGAACTCGCCGTCGTGTTCGGCCACGAGGCGCCTCAGCTCCGTGCAGGTGCTCACCACCGCCAAGAGGTCCAGGCCGTCGGCGAGCCTCGCCGGGACTGCCAGCATGACGTCGCCGGGGAGCGACACGAACGCGTTGTCACGGGCCACGGCACAGCACCACGCCGTTCTCGCGGCAAAGGTCGACGAGCGCGCCCCGGCACAGCTTCCACGCGAGCTCCCTCCAGAGCGCGGGCAGCCCGCAGGCGCCGACGCCCGCCAGAGCGCGCGCCGTGCCGTCCAGGCCGCCAGACACGAGCGGCGCGCGCGTCCACGCAAGCGCAGTGCACTCCTGGTGTCCTGGGTCAGTGGGTCTGGCCGTGCGAGCCTGGGCACGCACACGTAGAACACGATCCGCATCCCGTGGCTCGCATCTTCAGAGCATCTCCAGCCGTTCGGCCCTCCAAAACGTTAAAAAAGAACGGTCTGAGGACGAACCGGCGCTAGTTCGGTCTATGAGGACGATCTAGCTCCAAGTCACGCCCTCAAGCGTCACCCTCAGGACGTGAAAAATTCAAATTTGATCGTTCCCGTTCACAAAAGACGCCATAAATCCGGCGATCGCAAGTCACTGTTCGGCGTACAAAAAATAGAGCGGCAGAAGTTCGGCCCCTGAGGGAGAGCCGACACCTTGCTGGCCCCAGGGCGCGTACTGGGTGTGGCTTTCCGGTGGATTCATCATACCCGCGCGAGTCGCCTCGGCCTCGGCTTGGTCCGCCGATGAGGCAGCCGCAGCCGCGCGCGCCGCATTGTCGCGGGCCTTCTTGGCGATGGCCCTGTTCTGCCGGTCGACGGTGACAGCCTCCCGTCGCTGAACTTTCGCCCTCCACTCGGCGTTTGACATGCTCGGTGGCTTGGACAGCGGCGCCCTCGGCTTCCTCTGCTTCGGCTGGGCGACGGAGGCGGTCGCGGTTGCCCCCGCACGGGGGACGACGTACTTCTTCGGTGGTATGGCGGCCGGCTGGGAGGCGAGCGAAAGGGAGATTGGCGGGAGAAAGGAAAAGAATGGGAGGGAAATGGGGGGAAAGCGGAAAGAAACGGTGGGAAGAGGCGCTCGACTCGCCGACAGGGCGGACCCACGCGCCCTTTTCGCCGGCGCCTCAGGCGCCCCCCAGGGCGCCAGGTTCGGCCTGGGTCCACCGGCACCAGTTTCGGCTCGAGTTGGCGAAAAACGGGTTTTTGCTGGCACGACTAAGCTGTTTTTTCGGCATCGGCACGGCGAAAACGTCTAGAAAGGGTCTATTGGGAACGCGGCTGGAGATGCGCTCAGCGCGACTACGGCGCCCGGCAGGCACGGCGCGGCGTACACGAGAGGCAGGGTCGAGGCCGTGGCGTCCGCCCGCCTCGGGACCTGCCGGTGGATCGGGATGCCGTGGGCGTGGGGCGCGAAGCCGGCGTCGAGGAAGGCGGCGTGGACGAGGACTATGAGGCGGCCGAGGAGGCGCTCCGCGTCCCACCGGCGGGCGTCGATTACCCGGTGGAGGGGCGAGGTCTCCGCCATGGCCATGGCGTGACCGATGATGTCTAGGAGTTGTGCGCGTGGGACCTAGTACAAGTGACGGCGTGCTGGATGCATGGATGGAACTTGGAGCGGCGGGGCAGCTAGGGCAAAGGCAGAAATGCACGAGCAAGACGAACGCCCGGCCTGATATCTCTGATATGAGGCAAACGGAGCCCGTCCAGGTCAGCCCACCTCGTCGCACTGTCGCCTCTCCTGGAGGCCCAGAGGAGAGGACCAGATCACCAGAGCCCCAGCTTCTTCTCTTTGGTTGACGTGGCCCAACTAAACTCTCTAAGTGGGCAGATTCTGAAGGCGCTCTATTTTCCCAACGGTGATTTTTTGACAGCGCAATTGGGGTCACGACCATCCCAAGTATGGCCGGGAGGTTCTCAAGCAAGGCCTGATCCGCAGGATCGGCAGTGGATAAGACACACACATTTGGAACGATAATTGGCTGCCTCGTCACGATATGATGCATCCTCTTGTAGTAGCTCTGAAAGAAAATAAGCCGGAGAGGGTTAGTGAACAAGGCTGGGGAAGCACAAGTTACCGTCCAAGTTAAAAATCTTTGCGTGGCGGTTGGCAAACCCACAGCGGACATTGCTCACATCTGGTCTTCCTCTTTTTCTTCTCCTTGAAATCCTCACTTGGCAAATCCACGGTTTCCATACTAACAAGAAAGGAGGAAAAGTAGGATCGCTCCAGGCGATCAAGGGAGGCGAGAGGGTTCCCTTGCGCGCCGCCGGTGACGCCGCCGGTTCCCTCTCTCTCCGTCGGCCGCTCCGGCGGCGGGAGGGAGGGGAACCTCGGGTCTGTTCGCTAGGTGGATGTGTGGTAGGGTTAGGGTTAAGGAAGACGCTGTCGAGACCGTTGCGGTGGTGTCGCGTCGGAATAAGTTTCTTCGGGCTCCGTTCGCGGCCAGGCGAGGCTTTTGCCTTCGTCTAGGAGCCAGCGGGGTTGAGGATCTCCGGATCTCGTCGATGTCGCGGGCTATGGTGGATGGAGGTCTATCGGCACCGGCCGTTTGGGTCCTCAGATGGGCGATGGATGCAGGGAGACGAAGACCTTTCTTCTACCTTGTTGGTATGATTTGCTGCTGCTGTTCTTCTCCTTCCTCTGTGCTGATGCTGGTGAGAGATCCTGCTTTGTCCGGGCGGATGGCCCAGCCGCGGTGCTGGACCGGTCGGATGACTCAAGTTCTGTTCCTTTCGGAAGGGACACTTTTCGCAGTACTCAGAGCCAAAGATGGCGACGGCTGTTGCAGGTGTGTTGGATTGATATCCATGCCCTCTCAGCGCTGGTGTCAAGAAAGAAGAAAGCAGCATGGCGGCAATTGTACCGTGGTCGAAGATGATGACCTGTTTGCGACTGGTTGCAGATCCTCCTGTTGCAAGGGTCTTCTCTCAAGATTCAGGGATGATGACACATGGCTCCGGAGATCTTCTTGTGTTATGATTGTCTTAGAGTACTCTAAGTGTTCATGGTCATTTGTGTTTAAGTTTCAGTGTGCTTGTAAGGGTCAACTACTTTGTACTGATTCGTGATATGAACAAAAAAATTCTCAAAAAAAGAAAAGAAATCCTCACTTGGCACCACATCCTGTTGTTCCACTTTGACCTCATCGGGTTCAGGTTTAGGAGCAGCTGCAGTACTGAAAATCATTGCATCACCACCAGCAGGAAGCACCAGATTTGGAAGCCACTCACCTGGGTTTCCATGCTTAGAGCATCTCCAGCCGTTGGCCCCTCAGGCGGTGATTTTACGCGCCCCAGGATCGCCCTAGACGCGTTTTTTTAGTTTAAAAAAATCTGAATTCGGCAAAGTTAAGCTAAAATTCGGCAAACTTGACATTCATATTCAACATGTTCGGCGTTTACATAGATTATTTAAAAAAACATCTATGGAATGAAGAAGTTGATGAGCGCGGCGAAGTCGCCGACGTCCTCGTCGGCAGCGGCGGCCTTCTCCTTTTTAATGGCGCGGCAGCCCCTGCTGGACCCTGCCCGGCGTCTCCATGGCGGACCGGCAGCGGCGGCGCGTCGTCGTTGTCGTCGCTGTCGTCGAGGACGACAATGCCTCCCTCGTCCCGGCCACGGCGACGAGCTTCAAACCGCGCGAAGGCGGCGCACTGGCGCACATCCCAGTCGTCGCGCGCCCATTTGAGGGCCGCTTCGTCGTCGACCTCCTCCTCCTTGACGCCGCCGGCGAGCCCGGGCTCCGTCTTCACGACGGGGAGCCCTGGCTCCGGCTTGATGGTGGCGAGCCCCGGCTCCGTCTTTGGCTTGACGAAGCGCGAAGGAGCCGAAAAGGAGGCGCACCGGACACCCTCGTTGATGAAGATGCCGGTGCTGCGGGTGCGCCAGCAGAGCGGCGTCTTCGTGACGGGCTCGGCCTTGACACCGAGGAGCGCCAGGCGAGCCGGAAGAGTGGGAGGAGGAGCGAGAGGAGGAGGAAGAGTGGCAGGAGGAGGAACCGGCGAACCTCCTGGGCACCCACGGCCCGGCGCTCCGGCGGGGGGTCGGGACGGCCACCGTGGCAGGGTATGCCGGCGGCGGGTTATTGCCGCCCTTGAGGTATTCCATCACCTCATGCAGGGTGCGGCCGGGGACGCCCCACCAGACGCGGTGGCCGTCGTTGTTCTTGAGGCCGCCGACCACCACCGCCCCGTTCGTGGACGTCAGCCGCTACGCCTGCCGCCGCTGGAAATAGTCCGCCCACGCTGCGTGGTTGTCGGCGGCGTACTGGGGGAGGGCGCGCTGCTCCTCCGGCAGGGACGACCGCATGCGGTCGACCTCGGCGGCGAAGAGGCCGGGGCGCGCGTCGACGTCGGGCACTGGGGGGATGGGGACGCCGTCGTTGCTGAGCCTCCACCCCGTCGGCCCGGCGTGCATGTCCGGCGGCGCCGGGATGTTGGCCTCGAAGAGAAGCCACACCTCGCCCTCCTGGAGCGAGCGGCGGCCGAAGCCGTTGGCTGTCGCGGAGTCGCCGGGGAAGCGTTCGGCCATGAAGAGGGGAAGGGGAGGAAGGGAAGAGCGGCAGAGCTCGACGGCGGACGGGAGGGACGGCGGCTGGTTTGGACTTGGCGAACTCGGGCTGGTGTGGCCAGCGATGAGGGGAAGCCTATGATTTTATAGCCCAGGTCGTGTGAACGCATGACGGAAGGGGAGGCGTCGCCGCGCCAGCCATCCTGTGACGCGCCGCCCGTGAGGAATCAATGGCAAGGCTGACCGGCGGCAGCCTTGCCATTGATTCCTCGCGGGAAACTGAGGCGTTCTGGGGAAGACGATGCGCGTGCCGCTGACTCGGCGGGCCCGTCACACTTTCGGGCCAAAACCCTCGCCTCGGTGTCCCCGAGCGTCCCCCAGCGCGTCGGGTTCGGCTCAGGTCCGCCGGCGTCGATTTCGGCTCAACCCGGCGAAAAACGGGCTTCTGGGGATGCGACTGGACCTATTTTTAAGCACCGGCGCGGTAAAAATGCCTGAGGAGAACCCGTTGGGGGCGCGGCTGGATATGCTCTTAGCATGGAGGCCCTCATCGATCATCCTTTTCTTCTTGGGTGCCACCGGGCCAATTCTCCACTTTCTTTGCCATGTGTCTCTCTCTGCCCATGACCGCCCTCTTGATCTTCGCTGCCGCGCCATGGTCAGCAGTCGCCATAACAGCAGTAGGGATCTCAGCGATACCAATGAACCATAAGTGCCATTAAAAGCTCATTGGTGGACTCTCCCCAACATCAGTGCCATTCAAACCGGAGCAACCCAGGAACCATAAGCTTGGCATCATGGCAGATACCATTAAAAGCTTTACAATTTTCTCCACTTGGCCCCCGTGTTCAGGCTAAGTGGCAAGATATTGCTATAGTGTAACACAACAGCAAAACGAAGAATTGTACTAGTACATCATAATACACATGGTTCCCATTATTACACTTGTCATACACGGAAAATACTAAGGGCCAGCTTCCAACAGGTTGCTGCTACTATCTTTTTCATGAAACTAGTTACAGATACAGCAAAACAGGCCTCATTGTCTAGGAAACTTGATGGGGAGTCCCTCTGATTACCAAACCATAGACAGTTGCAAGGGGTGGTCATGAGAACAACCTCTTCCCCAACATCATTGTCATTCTCAAACCGGAGCAGCCCAGGAGTCATGAGCTTGGCGCCATAGCAGATAGCATTAACAGCAGAGTCCACCACAACAAGCTTCTTCCAGCTATAAAAACGAGACAAATTTAAATTATACTCCCTCCCTCCCAAATTACCTGGAGAACTAATGAGCGCTGATCATATATCGCTGACGCTTTACAATTTTCTCGAATTGGCTTCTTAGTTCAGGCTAAATGGCAAGCTATTGCCACCGTTTAACACAACAATACACATGGTTCCCATAATTACAGTCTTCATTACACGAAAAATAATAAGGGCCAACTTTCAACAGGCTGCTGTTACTATCTTTCCATGGTATCTGCTTATCTCCTAACAAAGGAGATGAGATCCCTTATTCACAGACTGACGCTTCTCAGCCTTCTGATCTGTTATTATTGTAGTATCTTCTAGATGATCATATGCATATATCACCTTACGAGGGAGATGAGATCCCTCACTCACAGCTGCTTCTTCGCCAGACCTTTATTCTGCTCAATGTACGGGTAGGCTCTCTGGTACTGCAGTATCGCCCAGATGAGGTGCCTCCAGGAGAACTCAGGCCAGAGGGGGTCCGGGTTCTGCAGATGACTAAACGTTGTCTGCCACAGGAGGAAGTTGCTCAGCCGGGTCTCGCCCGAGGTCCGGATCACAATGTCCGGGTCCGGACAGCCGGCGCTGTACATGTGGTGATCCAGGTCGGCCACCGAGATATCCGAACGTGCGCCGTCATTTGCGGGGCGGCCATTGCGGCCGCTGGCCTGCTGCCCCTGCATCATATCCCTCCGTTCTTTGCAGAGCTCGGTGACGGCGTTGGCGATCTCGGAGGTTGAGTTGTACGGCATGCAGACGGAGAAGACCAGTCCTGTGTTCTCGGCGGTGCTCGCCATCAGCTTCTGGGCTGCCAGCCGCACTGGTTCGGGAAGCATGTCCAGGTTCCCCCAGAAGTTGATCTTGCAGTTGACCTTGTTGATGACATTCTTGTTTTCCAACAGCTCGTTGATCTTTTCCTCCATTAATTCCATCAAGGTCTTGACCTCACTAGGGTCGCGTTTGAAATTGTCGATGCTGAATGCATACACCGTGATGTACTTGACACCCATCTCGTAACAGTAGATAAGACTTGCCATTAGAGCAGAGAAGCCCACGCTGTGACCGGTGCCTTCCTTGATACTTCTGGACTTGGCGTATCTGCGGTTCCCGTCCATAATAAACGCGATGTGTTTAGGCATCGGGCCGTATGAGAGGACAGCTATGATGCACTTGCGTAGAAAATTCTGCAGACTTTCAACAACACCAGACACAATTATCTCATCAGGCTTCTTCTCAGTCAACACCTTCGGGTCCTGGACCAACAAGATAAATATGGCACATCAGTGCTTTTACCAAGTGTCAGATAAAGTGAAGATGACAGCACAGCAAAAAACGAGTCAGAGCTGTTTGAGGATCTTATTACATGGCTAATAAGTGAATCAAGCATTTCCACAAGTAGGGGTCAACCAAGCAATGCACCGGTCTCAAACCTGCAAACAGGAAAAAAACAGAGGTTTCAGACTTCTTTGCATGGGAAAGGTAAACAAGTGAACGATCACCATCAGCAAATGTGTGCGAGATGTATGTTATAAGTACTACAGGATTAAGTGAGATCGACACAGAAGAAAAGCAGATGTCAAGGCAACAGTTCATGGCTTATGCTTCCACCAGGACTTTTTTTTTTTTTTGAGAAGACACCGGGGGGCAAGACGCCCCACCTGAATATGTATTTCTCACGCTGCAAAGCAGCAAACTTAGAGTCCTGGGAGAGTACAGATAAGAGTTTTGTGGCTTTCTACCCAACAAAAGTTCAGGCAGGGAAAGAAATAAGCAGAACTACAGAGAGATCACAGGTCCAGGTTTTGGAGGAATGGGCCTCAAACTGCCAGGTCTCCATGGTTTTCAGTCTTCAGGCGGAAGGACCAAAGTTTGAGGTCGCTGGCAGCAGCAGCGACGGCACGGCTGACAGCAGGACGTTTGCTTCGGAACACCACATCGTGCCGATGATTCCAAATTCGCCAAAGAAGGAGAAGTCGCACAGCAGGCCAGTGCTTTTGAGGTGCAAGAGGAGGAGACGAGTCCTCCCAGATATCGCCGCAGCGAAGGCCACGGTCGACGCCAAGGGCACACCAGACGTGCGCGACGCAGCAGCAGGTAAAGAGCAGATGATCTGTTGTCTAGGACTCCCTGCCGCAGAATTCCCCCAGGACTGTATGAACACGCATACAAAAGAGACGTGATCCTTCTTGTACTACCAAATAGGTCCTACAGAAAAATTAGAACTGGGACGGAAAGACGGACTCCAGACTTGCAGCACCAGATTTCAGCTGCCCAAAAGATCGCCTAAAGTGACACAACGATGAGGCCCCCTGGGCTTGATTGAGACTAGCAGCCGAGGTTTTCGAGTCGATGATTGACGAGTCGTTCTGGGGTAGAGACTCTTGATGAGTCGTGCCTGGCCGATGGACTAGTCGAGAGGTTGAATCGACATCTGGCAGTGGGACTCATGGACTAGTCCACGACTAGTCGCGCGACTCAAAAACAGTGCTAGCAGCAACAGCTAACAGGGCACCTATATCCTGACAACAACATGTAAACAACCTCCTGAACAAGCAACTTTCCTGCTGAAACTAGCCTACGCACATAGCACAAAGCATGTTTTCTTTTTCTTTACTCACTCACATGGTCAAATTCCTACCGGGCAGAAGCTTCAAAATTGCTGCTCAGTCACAACTAATTCCGACCGGATAGCCTATAAGCAGCGCCCGTAACGATCAGGACGGGATGGCCAGCAGCAGCTCAAGAAAAGGAAACGCACACGCGCGCACCGCATACACATCAACCTCATGGCTATTCCATCGAACACTTGGCCGGCACAGGCAAGCGGCTCGCAGCACACCCATGCAGCGACCACGGAGAGAGGTCAGCTTCAGCTCACCTGCGGGATGACGGTCCGGGGACGGAGGAGGGGCGCCGCCGGGGGGGCTCTTGGAGGAGAGATCTGAGCCCGAGGATGCGAGTGGCTCAGCTTGCAAGAAGAGGAGAAGAGGCGGCGGGCGATCTTGTAGCGGGTGGCGGGCGGGCGGGCGGGGCAGCGAGTGGCGGTGAGAACTGGCTGGCAGTTGGGCTCGTGCGGAATCTCGGCAGGACGAGAGCGACGGCGGGGGAGGGGGACGGGACGGGGGACGGGCGGCGCGACACGTCCTGATAGCTCGCGAAGATTCCTGCTGTCTGTTCCGTTGTGTGCGTGGGGAGCCGACGGCCACGGGCCCCGCGCGCCCACAGCGACGACTTCGGCCTTCTGCTGCTGCTTTGGGCCCCTTTTCCTCTTTTTTCTCTCTTCATTTATTTGTTAAGTTTAGAGCAACTTCAACTGGCCGACCCAAACGGACGACGCTTTTATCCGCATTTTGTCCGTTTGTGCCGGCCCGGCGGACACAAACGTCCGGCGCTGTGTTTGGGTCGGCGCGAGCGCCCAACGCTGACCCGACCCATTTCGTCGGGGCGCCAAAAAAAATATTACGAGCAGTTTGAAAATAAATACATGCATTTAATTAAACATAAAAGCCGGCCACGAAGGCCGGCGAAAGTCCACATTACATTAATTAAAACACTAAAAACTAGACGACGCGCTATCCTAGGCGTCCTCGTCGGCGGCGGCGTCTGCGTCGGGACCGGTGAGGTCGATCAACGTCGGCGTAGGGCCGGCCCAGGGGAACGTCGTGTTCCAGACGGCGGTGATGTCAGGCTTTGCCGCCGCTGCCTGCACCACCGCTGCCTGGACCTGGCGCGCCTCCTCTTCGGCCTCGCGCTCGAGCATCTGCACGCGCTCGCCCTCCCAGCGCTCCCCGGCCAGCCAAACGCGACGCCAGTGGTCGAGGTAGGCCGCCTCCTGCTTCTCCGTCGCCCCGAGCCAGATTGGCGGAGCGCTGACCCACTCCCGCACTACTCCGGTCCAGGGGTAGCGCTCGCGGTAGGCCGGCTCCTCCGGCTCGGCTTTGGACGGGGACGGCGGGACCACCGGCGGCACGACGCAGTCACCCGCCGCGGAGACCTCGAAAGTCGCCTCGTCCGCCTCCCTCCACCGCTCCTCCTCCTTGCTCTCCTTGATGGCCGCCTGGTAAGCGGCCTCGGCCTCCTGGTCCTCGTCGCGGATGACGAGCGCGGGCGGCGGCAGGCTGTGGTCGATGCCGCGGACGGCGCGTCGCCTCGCCTCCTCGTGCTCGAAGGCGAACCATCAAGCCCAGTTGAGCGAATCGACGGTGAAGTGCGGGTCGGTGCGCTGCTCCAACGTCAGCAACGCCCGTCGGCGCCGCACCTCCTTCGCATGGGCCCTCGCCGTCCGCGGCGCCGCTGGCACTGGGATCCTCTCCGGATCCAAATGCCAGTCATGCGGCAGCGTCATGTCCGGGTACGACAGAGGCACGCGATGGTGCCAGTGCCACTCGGCCTGGTGCAAGGGCACGTTCATGCGCTGCTGATACGTCTCCGTCGTATCTACTTTTCCAAACATCTTTTGCCCTTGTTTTGGACTCTAACTTGTATGATTTGAATGGAACTAACCCGGACTGACGATGTTTTCAGCAGAATTGTCATGATGTTGTTTTATGTGCAGAAAACAAATATTCTCGGAATGACCTGAAACTCCATGGAACATCTTAGAAAAAAATAATAAAAAATCATCGCCAAAGATGAAGACCAGGGGGCCCACACCCTTCTCACGAGGGTGGGGGGCGCCCCCCTAGGGCGCGCCCCCTACCTCGTGGGCCCCCTGGATGCCCTCCGACGCCAACTCCAACTCTATATATTTGCTTTCGGAGAGAAAAAAATCAGAGAGAATAAATCATCTCGTTTTACGATACGGAGCCGCCCCCAAGCCCTAAAACCTCTCGGGAGGGCTGATCTGGAGTCCGTTCGGGGCTCCAAAGAGGGGGATTCGTCACCGTCATCATCATCAACCATCCTCCATCACCAATTTCATGATGCTCACCGCCATGCGTGAGTAATTTCATCGTAGGCTTGCTGGACGGTGATGGGTTGGATGAGATTTATCATGTAATCGAGTTAGTTTTGTTAGGGTTTGATCCCTAGTATGCACTATGTTCTGAGATTGATGTTGCTATGACTTTGCTATGCTTAATGCTTGTCACTAGGGCCCGAGTGCCACGATTTCAGATCTGAATCTATTATGTTTTCATGAATATATGTGAGTTCTTGATCCTATCTTGTAAGTATAGTCATCTACTATGTGTTATGATCCGGCAACCCCGAAGTGACAATAATCGGGACCACTCCCGGTGATGACCATAGTTTGAGGAGTTCATGTATTCACTGTGTGCTAATGCTTTGTTCCAGTTCTCTATTAAAAGGAGGCCTTAATATCCCTTAGTTTCCAATAGGACCCCGCTGCCACGGGAGGGTAGGACAAAAGATGTCATGCAAGTTCTTTTCCATAAGCACGTATGACTATATACGGAATACATGCCTACATTATATTGATGAATTGAAGCTAGTTCTGTGTCACCCTATGTTATGACTGTTACATGATGAACCGCATCCGGCATAATTATCCATCACTGATCCGGTGCCTACGAGTTTTCCATATACTGGTTCTCGCTTATTTCCTTTCCCGCTACTACTGTTACAATCACTACAAAATACCAAAAACATTACTTTTGTTGTATTTACTTTTGTTGCCGCTACCACCACTATCATATTACTGTGCTACTAAACACTTTGCTGCAGATACTAAGTTTTCAGGTGTGCTTGAATTGACAACTCAGCTGCTAATACTTGAGAATATTCTTTGGCTCCCCTTGTGTCAAATCAATAAATTTGGGTTGAATACTCTACCCTCGAAAGCTATTGCGATCCCCTATACTTGTGGGTTATCAAGACTAATTTCTGGCGCCGTTGCCGGGGAGCATAGCTATATTCTCAGAGTCACTTGGGATTTATATCTGCTGGACACTATGAAGAACTTGAGAGATTCAAAAAGCAAGATCTATCCCTCAACTACGAGGGGAGGTAAGGAACTGTCATTTAGCTCTGCACTTGATTCACCTTCTGTTATGAGTAAGTTTGCGACACCTACACCTGCTTCTGTTATTCGTTCTGATATGTCGTATGTTATTGACGATGTCACTTCTGCTATGCATGATACTTATGATGAAACTGCTTCTATGCATGATACTACTGTGCCCCTTGGTGAATTTCTTGATGAACAAATTGGTAGGGCTAGAGAAAAAGAAATTATTGAATCTGAATACGATGATGATAATGATGATGAAAATATGCGTGTTATTCCTGAGGGTTATCTTTTTGCTATGGAATCTTCTGCCGCTATTTTAGCTTGCAAAGATAGATATGAGCTTAAGAGGTTATTAGTTAAATGGAACAAATAATTGATGTCTACTAAACAACCTTCTTCTTGTAAACGTTGTTGGGCCTCCAAGTGCAGATGTTTGTAGGATAGTAGCAAATTTTCCTTAAGTGGATGACCTAAGGTTTATCAATCCGTAGGAGGCGTAGGATGAAGATGGTCTCTCTCAAGCAACCCTGCAACCAAATAACGAAGAGTCTCTTGTGTCCCCAACACACCCAATACAATGGTAAATTGTATAGGTGCACTAGTTCAGCGAAGAGATGGTGATACAAGTGGTATATGGATAGTAGATAATAGTTTTTGTAATCTGAAAATATAAAAACAGCAAGGTAGAAAGTGATAAAAGTGAGTGTAAACGGTATTGCAATGCGTTGAAACAATGCCTAGGGTTCATACTTTCGCTAGTGTAAGTTCCCTCAACAATAATAGCATAATTGGATCACATAACTATCCCTCAACATGCAACAAAGAGTCACTCCAAAGTCACTAATAGCGGAGAACGAACGAAGAGATTATGGTAGGGTACGAAACCACCTCAAAGTTATTCTTTCCAATCAATCCGTTGGGCTATTCCTATAAGTGTCACAAACAGCCCTAGAGTTCATACTAGAATAACACCTTAAGACACAAATCAATCAAAAACCTAATGTCACCTAGATACTTCAATGTCACCTCAATTATCCGTGGGTATGATTATACGATATGCGTCACACAATCTCAGACATCTATTCAACCAACACAAAGGACCTCGAAGAGTGCCCCAAACTTCTACCGGAGAATCACGACAAAAACGTGTGCCAACCCCTATGCATAGGTTCATGGGCGGAACCCGCAGGTTGATCACCAAAACATACATCAAGTGAATCACGTGATATCCCATTATCACCACAGATATCCACAACAAGACATACATCAAGTGTTCTCAAATATTTAAAGACTCAATCCGGTAAGATTACTTCAAGGGGAAAACTCAATTCATTACAAGAGAGTAGAGGGAGGAAGAAACATCATAGGATCCAAATATAATAGCAAAGCTCGTGATACATCAAGATCGTATCACCTCAAGAACACGAGAGAGAGAGATCAAACACATAGCTACTGGTACATACCCTCAGCCCCGAGGGAGAACTACTCCCTTCTCGTCATGGAGAGCGCCGGGATGATGAAGATGGCCACCGGAGAGGGATTTCCCCCTCCGGCAGGGTGCCGGAACGGGTCTAGATTGGCTTTTGGTGGCTACGGAGACTTTTGGCGGCGGAACTCCTGATCTATTGTGCTCCCGGATGTTTTTAGGGTATATGGAGATATATAGGCGGAAGAAGTACGTCGGTGGAGCTCCAAGGGGCCCACGAGGTAGGGGGCGCGCCCAGGGGGGCGCGCCCTCCATCCTCGTGACCTCCCTGAAAACTTCTTGGAGTAGGGTCCAAGTCTCCTGGATCACGTTCGGTGAGAAGATCACGTTCCCGAAGGTTTCATTCCGTTTGGACTCCGTTTGATATTCTGTTTCCTCGAAATACTGAAATAGGTAAAAAACAACAATTCTGGGCTGGGCCTCCAGTTAATATGTTAGTCCCAAAAATAATATAAAAGTGGAAAATAAAGCCCAATATAGTCCAAAACAGTAGATAAAGTAGCATGGAGCAATCAAAAATTATAGATACGTTGGAGATGTATCAATAATCACTTAGAGATAAAATGAAACCCGACTCTGCTTTTGCTACTTCACCTATTTGTGTTCCTGATAAGGATTATGAATTCTCTGTTGATCCTGATATAATTACTTTGGTTGAATCTGATCCGTTTTATGGCTATGAATCTGAAACTGTTGTGGCACATCTTACTAAGTTAAATGATATAGCCGCCTTGTTTACTAATGATGAGAGATTGCGTTACTTTTATATACTCAAAATATTTTCGTTCTCATTAAAGGGTGATGCTAAGATACGGTTTAATTCTCTTGATCCTGGTTGTGTGCGTAGTCCCCAGGATATGATTTATTACTTCTCTGCTAAATAATTCCCTGCTCATAAGAAACAAGCTGCTTAAAGGAAAATATACAACTTCGTGCAAATTAAAGAAGAGAGTCTCCCACAAACTTGGGGGAGGCTTCTCAAGTTACTTAATGCTTTGCCTGATCATCCTCTTAAGAAACCTGAAATACTTGATATCTTTTATAATGGACTAACCGATGCTTACAGAGATTATCTGGATAGTTGTGCTGGTTCTCTTTTCAGGGAAAGAACACCGGATGAAGCTGAAATCCTATTGAATAATATGTTGACAAATGAAAATAATTGGGAACCTCCTGAGCCAGCTCCTGAGCCAACTCCTGCTCCAATTACTGAGTCTATTCCTAAACCAACTCCGAAGAAGAGAGGTGTTCTATTTCTCAGTCCCGAAGATATGCAAGAGGCAAAGAAATCTATGAAAGAAAAAGGTATTAAAGCTGAAGACGTTAAGAATTTACCTCCTATTAAAGAAATACATGGTCTTAATTCACCGCCTATTGAAGAAACATATGATCTTAATTCTTTATTTATTAAAGAACCTCCTGATCCCGATATCCCGACACAGGTAGTAAAGGTAAATTCTCTCTATAGATATGATAAAGCTGAAGTCCCTCCTACTAAAATTGCTAGTCAGTGCTTGGATGAGTTTGATAACTTTATGTTTAAGCAAGACGACTTCAATGCTTATTTTGATAGGCAATTAAAAAAATGTTTATATGATTAGACGCTTGGGTGATTATATGGCTAATATTAAAGGTGAACTTAAACCTGTTAGCAAACATGCTTCTATGGTTACCACTCAAGTAGAACAAGTACTTAAGGCTCAAAAAGAAGTGCTTGATGAAATGAATTGTAAGAAAAATGATTATGCTGTTAGAGTGGCTACTAGAACTGGTAGAATGACTCAGGAACCTTTGTATCCTGAAGGCCACCCTAAGAGAATCGAGCAAGATTCTCAAAGAAATAATATTGATGTTCCTAGTTCTTCTAAAAAGAAGAAGAAGAAAAATGATAGAACTGTGCAAACTTCTAGTGAACCTATTGCTGAACCACCTGATAATCCAAAAGATATTTCTATGTCTGATGCTGAAACACAATCTGGTAATGAATATGAACCTAATGAAAATATTGATAATGATGTTCATGATGATGCTCAACCTAGTAATGACAATGATGTAGAAGTTGAACCTGTTGTTGATCTTGATAACCCACAATCAAAGAATCAACGTTGTGATAAAAGAGACTTTGTTGCTAGGAAACATGGTAAAGAAAGGGAACCTTGGGTTCAGAAACCCATGCATTTTCCTCCGAAACCATCCAAGAAAAAGGATGATGAGGATTTTGAGCGCTTTGCTGAAATGATTAGGCCTATCTTTTTGCATATGAGATTAACCGATGTGCTCAAAACAAATCCTTATGTTAAATATATGAAGAATATCATTACTAATAAAAGAAAGATACCGGAAGCTGAAATTTCCACCATGCTTGCTAATTATACTTTTAAGGGTGGAATACCAAAGAAACTTGGAGATCCCGGAGTACCTACTATACCTTGCTCCATTAAAAGAAATTATATTAAAACTGCTTTATGTGATCTTGGAGCCGGTGTTAGTGTTATGTCTCTCTCTTTATATCGTAGACTTGACTTGAATAAGCTGACACCTACCGAAATATCTTTGCAAATGGCTGATAAATCAACTGCTATACCTGTCGATATTTGTGAGGCTGTGCCTGTTGTGGTTGCAAACGTTACTATTTTAACGGACTTTGTTATACTTGATATTCCCGAGGATAATAATATGTCTATTATTCTTGGAAGACCTTTTCTTAATACTGCAGGGGCTGTTATTGATTGCAACAAAGGCAATGTCACTTTTCATGTTAATGGTAATGAGCATACGGTACACGTTCCGAGGAAACAACCTCAAGTTCATAGTATCAACTCTATTGGAAAAATTCCATCGATTATATTTGGAGATTTTGAATTTCCTCTTCCTACTGTCAAAAATAAATATGATATTCTTATTATTGGGGATGTGCATATCCCCGTTGAGGTAACTTAGTGTTATTCGAAATTTCTCCGGTTTCATGATTATCGGAATGAGTTTGTTAACAAGATTTGATCAACCTTGTTAGTGGATTCTTTTTTATGAGCATAAGATGGATGAAACTAGAAGCACCACCTTCTGTACCTTCTCTTTATTTTCTGTCAATTAGTAGAAATAAAGTAAAAATAGTTTTTTTTCAGTCTATTTCCTGGCTTATCCGTGCAACATAAAAATATCCCGAAAATAAAAGTCCTCAGAATGCCATGCCAATTTAATATGATTTTTTGGGAATATTTGAGAATTTACTGTGCAAAAATTACCGCGGGAGGAGCTGCCACCTGGCCACGAGGGTGGTGGGCGCCCCCCCTTAGGGCGCGCCCCCTGCCTCGTGGGCCCACGATGGCCCTCCTCCACTTATCCCAGCACCCATCTTCTTCCTCTGTCTCACACAAACCCGAAAAACCAACTCAAGCACGAGTTCCAGCCACTTTTGCTGTGATTTTCGATCTCCTTGCTCAAAGCACCTCTCGCAAAACTGCTTGGGGAGATTGTTCCTTGGTATGTGACTCCTCCATTGGTCCAATTAGTTTTTGTTCTAGTGCTTTATTCTTTGCAAATTTGTGCTGCATAGGTGACCATGTTCTTGAGCTTGCATGTCAAATTTATATGGTTCTAAGTAGTTCTCATGCTTGATATAGGCTCTAGGCACTTGTAGGAGTAGTTGCTATCAGTTTTATTGAAGTTGGTTCACTTTTTTTTGAAGTTACTAAAAATTTCAGAATCTTTAAGAGAAAAATAATATGCTTAGGAAGATGTTCCAAGGTGGTTCCTCTAAGAAGCAAGGACCCAGGATTGCTATGCGCGATGCTGACGAGGATGCACCAAGAGACGCTCCGGTACGGCCTTGCGAATGGCCGTCGGAAAATTTTATGGACCATGCAGGAATTAAAGAAGAATTCAAAGCATATTTGCGCAATGCCGGTCTTGAGGATTTTGAGGCTAACAAATGCCCCCAGTATCATGATCTCACAAGTTCCTTTGTGAGGAGGATTGAGTATTCATCTTCGCATAATTCTCCTTCAGTCATGTTTGATCTCTATGACAAATCTTATACCATGGACTTAGAGGATTTCACTTCTGCTTGCAAACTTTTATCATGGGGTAGTGTTAGAGATCCCCCTAAATCTGAATTTAGAAACTTTCTTACTAGTATAACTGTGGGGGAATCTAGAGATATAACGCAGGCTACCATAGGGAGCATTCACTTTCCTGCTATACATTATTTTGCTCTCTTCATCGGTAGATGCATAAATGCTAAGGATGAAGCATGCCATATGTGTGTCCCTGATCTTAGCATTCTTAGGAGTGCTATGTTAGGAGACCAATCTTATCATATGGGAGCCATTGTAGCTCGTAGGTTGCACCATAATAGACATAATGGAGATTTCTTTGGAGGAATTTATGCAACCCGCTTAGCTCATTTTCTTGAGATAGACATTCGTGAGGGTGATACGGAGTTGCCTCCTGCATATTTAGATTATGACTCTATGGCTTCGCACCAGTTTATCAAGAGGCCTGAATCACATCTCTTATATCGTTTAATTTTTTACAAACGACGTGTTTTCCGTATTACTCTCCCTGCTCCTGCCTTCTTTGATTCACAGACAAAAAGAAGATATGTTATTACCAGAGAGGGGGCAGAAGAGTACGAGAGGAGAGCGGAGGCAGCTCGACTCCATGTTGCAGCTCAGCAGGCGATAACCGCTGCACATCAGTATGATCCCAACTATTCTTTCTCATCACAGTACGACCCCAACAACTATTATTATGGATATCCGCCAGGCCAGCCGTGGCCATAGACCAACTTAGGCCAAAAGCCTAAGCTTGGGGGAGTACGTATTTCTCACCGGCATTATATTTATGTTCACACACACTCATTACTAGATGTCGGTGCTCATACTTTTTCACTGTAATATCCATGCTAGTTTATTTTCTTTTTCCTGCTTTATTCTTCTGTGTTTGTTAAACCTTAAGAAAAACAAAAAAATAGTAGTAGTTTATTTTTCTGCTGTAGTAGTAATAATTAAAAAGAAAACCCAAAAGTATTTTCCGTTCTTCTTTTGCTTGTTGTGAGCTTTCCCATGTAAATAGTTTTTTTTCTTTGGGGGTCAGTAGGAGAAGACCATAATTAAATTGTTGAAGTGGCTCTTATATGCATTATTGTTGATTTAACCAAGAGCCCATATTGCCTTGTCTTCTCTCGTTTATTGAATGCTCGCAGATTCCAGCTTAGTGCAATGCACGTACACTCTTATTATTATTCACATCGTTCGGTCGTGCAAGTGAAAGGCAATTATGATGATATATGATGGACTGGCTGAGATGAGAAAAGCTGGTATGAACTCGACCTCTTTTGTTTTTGTAAATATGATGAGTCCCTCGTTCTTGATTCAGCTTATTATGAATAAACATGTTTGCAATGACAATTAGAGATCATAGTTGCTTGTGCCATGCTTGATTAGCTATGAGTTATAATGATTTACCTTGTGTGCCAACATGCTATTGAGATGGTTATGATGTGGTATGATGGGGTGGTATCCTCCTTTGAATGATTTAAGTGACTTGACTTGGCACATGTTCACGTATGTAGTTGAAACAAAATCAACATAGCCTTCACGATATTTATGTTCATGGTGAATTATATCCTACTCATGCTTGCATCCAATGTTTATTAATTTTAATGCATGTACATGGCTGTTGTCGCTCTCTAGTTGGTCGCTTCCCAGTTTTTTGCTAGCCTTCACTTGTAGTAAGCGGGAATACTGCTTGTGCATCCAATCCCTTAAACCCCAAAGTTATTACAGATGAGTCCACCATACCTTCCTATATACGGTATCTACCTGCCGTTCCAAGCAAATTTGTATGTGCCAAACTCTAAACCTTCAAATAATCATTCTGTTTTGTATGCTCGAATAGCTCATTTATCAACCAAGGCTGTTCTTATCTTCTGTGTTAGGCAGGTTATTCTCAAGAGGAGTGGACTCCGCTCCTCACTCACGAGAAAATGGCTGGTCACCGGAATGCCCAGTCCCATGCTTTATGCAAACTAAATCAAAATTAATTGCAAACAAAACTCCCCCTGGGACCTGACGTATGTTGGAGGCACTCGTTGTTTCGAGCAAGCCATGGATTGATACTTGTTGGTGGAGGGGGAGTATAAACTTTACCATTCTGTTTGGGAATCGCCTATAATGTGTTTAGCATGGAAGATATTGCCATCTCTTAGTTTTACGTTGACAATGAAAGTATACCGCTCAAAATACAATTTATCTCTATTTCAAAACCGAGCTCTGGCTACCCTACAAATCCCTGCTTCCCTCTGCGAAGGGCCTATCCATTTAATTTTATGTTAAGTCATCACCCTCTTATTAAAAAACACTAGCTGGAGAGCACAGTTGTCATTTGCATTCATCACTATTAATCTATGTTGGGTATGACTATGATTGGATCTCTTTTATCATAAATTACAATGTCTAGTCAGGCCTTGATCTTTAAAGATGCTCTGCATTTATGTTTTACGGTCTCAGAAAGGGCTAGCGAGATACCATCTTGTTATATCATATTATGATTATTTTGAGACAATGTTGTCATCCGAGATTTATTATTATGACTTGGTAGTTGATTATGCTATTGATATGAGTAATTATGAGACTTGAGAATTATTTCAAATGTTGTTAGTTATGATCTATACTGAAAACTTGAATGCTGGCTTGACATAGTTACAACAACAAGAGCAAACAGAGTTTGTAAAAAAATTTCTTTCTTTCTTTCAGGTTGTCAACTAAATTGCTTGAGGACAAGCAAGGGTTTAAGCTTGGGGGAGTTGATATGTCTCCGTCGTATCCACTTTTCCAAACACTTTTGCCCTTGTTTTGGACTCTAACTTGTATGATTTGAATAGAACTAACCCGGACTGACGTTGTTTTCAGCAGAATTGCCATGATGTTGTTTTATGTGCAGAAAACAAATATTCTCGAAATGACCTGAAACTCCACGTAACATCTTATAAAAAATAAATTCTCGCCAAAGATGAAGACCAGGGGGCCCACACCCTTCTCACGAGGGTGGGGGGCGCCCCCCCTAGGGCGCGCCCCCCTACCTCGTGGGCCCCCTGGATGCCCTCCGACGCCAACTCCAACTCTATATATTTGCTTTCGGAGAGAGAAAAATCAGAGAGAAGAAATCATCGCGTTTTACGATATGGAGCTGCCGCCAAGCCCTAAAACCTCTTGGGAGGGCTCATATGGAGTCCGTTCGGGGCTCCAGAGAGGGGCATTCGTCGTCGTCGTCATCATCAACCATCCTCCATCACCAATTTCATGATGCTCACCGCCATGCGTGAGTAATTCCATCATAGGCTTGCTGGACGGTGATGGGTTGGATGAGATTTATCATGTAATCGAGTTAGTTTTGTCAGGGTTTTGATCCCTAGTATCCACTATGTTCTGAGATTGATGTTGCTATGACTTTGCTATGCTTAATGCTTGTCACTAGGGCCCGAGTGCCATGATTTCAGATCTGAATCTATTATGTTTTCATGAATATATGTGAGTTCTTGATCCTATCTTGCAAGTCTATAATCACCTACTATGTGTTATGATCTGGCAACCCCGAAGTGACAATAATCGGGACCACTCCCAGTGATGACCATAGTTTGAGGAGTTCATGTATTCACTATGTGCTAATGCTTTGTTCCGGTTCTCTATTAAAAGGAGGCCTTAATATCCCTTAGTTTCCAATAGGACCCCGCTGCCACGGGAGGGTAGGACAAAAGATGTCATGCAAGTTCTTTTCCATAAGCACGTATGACTATATACGGAATACATGCCTACATTATATTGATGAATTGAAGCTAGTTCTGTGTCACCCTATGTTATGACTGTTACATGATGAACCGCATCTGGCATAATTATCCATTACTGATCCGGTGCCTACGAGTTTTCCATATACTGGTTCTCGCTTATTTCCTTTCCCGCTACTACTGTTACAATCACTACAAAATACCAAAAACATTACTTTTGCTGTCTTTACTTTTGTTGCCGCTACCACCACTATCATATTACTGTGCTACTAAACACTTTGCTGCAGATACTAAGTTTTCAGGTGTGGTTGAATTGACAACTCAGCTGCTAATACTTGAGAATATTCTTTGGCTCCCCTTGTGTCGAATCAATAAATTTGGGTTGAATACTCTATCCTCGAAAGCTGTTGCGATCCTCTATACTTATGGGTTATCAGCGGCCTCTGCCGGGGAGCGCGCGCCGGCGCATGGAGGGCGGGAAGGGAGGGGGAATGGCGGGCGGGGGCTTTGCCCTTGCGGCTACTGCCGATGCCGGAGAAGAAACCCATGT
>NC_057812.1:87325608-87328798 GCF_018294505.1 Triticum aestivum | reverse complement strand
GCCCGTCTTAAAAAAGGACGACCGTCGTCGCTGACGCGTGGGTCCAAGGTGGGCGGTCGTCATAAATTATGTTAACTGTGCCGGTTGGGTGGCCGCCAGGTGGGGACGCGGCGGGCGGCGAGGAGACGCGCGGCGCGTCCGCTTCACGTCCGCGCCGGCGCATTCCAGGCGCAATTTTGGGCCGGAAATGGGTCAGCACGGACGTCGGGCGGACATGATTTGAGTTTGGGTCAGCGCATTGGGCCGCCAATTTTGTCCGCGCCGACCCAAACGAACGCGGGCGGACGAAATGGGTCGCCCATTGGAGTTGCTCTTAGTGCCACACGAAATAACACCGCCGTGACTTTTTACAACTAAAATTGCCATCTGTAAAAAAAAAACCAAAAAACTGAAACTGGCCATCAAAGACAAAGTTGTCGTGCTTCACAATTGAAGTTGCCATCCTAGGATGACTAAAGTTCCCTTAAAGTTGCCATAAAAAGCTGGTTTACAAAGAGTGAATATAACCTTGTGTTAAAAAATTCTTGTGTTTTAGGGGAAATTTGGGTTGTATACTTTTTTCAATAAAATGCGCTTTTATTAACTTAAAATATAGCATCAAGCAGATACAAAGTATGATGAGCAACACCCAATGTTTGCTTATCTAAGATGCACAGAGGCAACACTAATAGTCTGACAAAAATAAAATAAAGATCCAAAATATCAACAATAGAAGAGCCATATGACCGATAATGTGCCTCTTCAAAGGAGGTGATAGACCGATCTGTAGATTATGCTTCCGTCCATGTTATGTGAAAACCTTCGTAGCCACCTACTTGTGTTAACATGTTGGGTTGTACATAACCTCATGTTAAAATTCATACAAAGAGTGCGTCGAGTCAACTGAGCCTATTCGAGTTTTTAACAGATCGATACGCATTCATTTTCTACCTACTTCTTTAGGTAGTGTGGTTTTGCGGTGAACTTTTTAGCTAGCTTAGTTTGTGGGAATGGTGTAGCTAGTTGCATTCTAAAAAAAAGTTGTGGTTAGATGATAAACCAAAAACAAACTCAAGTTAAGTCAAACTTGAGTTTTCTTGGTTTACCATCCTCCCTGGTGTTCTATATGTTGTGAGGCCAAAATAATACTTGGGTGAGCAATGGTTTCCTTTTGAGTGGAGGAAAGCCTTCTTTTATCTGGTACTCCCTCTGATCTATATTACTTATTGCTCAAATAGATATATCTAGACATATTTTAATGAGCGACAACTAATATGATCGGAGGGAATATATTTTTTATATAACTTCTTTAATTCACTTGCCAATAAGCAATCCACCGAAATTGATTTGCCGTCGATAGTCTATACTTGTTCCCGAGGAAATACATGGTCCTATGGTACATGTTCGGGTATCTAGGATAGCGTTGCGGAGGAAGTATATACCAAACGTTTTGTTTCCTTCGAGCACTGGTATCTTTTCTTACAAACCCCTTTTGTTGTACTTTAAGCGATAAAATAAAGGTATAATGTGTAGGATATATTTTTGAATCATTGGACATGATCTGAGAAAGAAAAACGTATAATTCTAGCAACCTTGCTTTCGTTAACGATACACACAAACCCCAATCCTCTCTTCCATACATTTCTTGTGTTAATTTTTTTTTGAAATGGCAAACAAAAACCCCTCAAACACTTGAAAACCACATGATCCATCACGGCTTGAGATAATGAATTTTATTCCTACCATTGATCCGACCAAGCGATAGCCCCGAGGCCAATACATGGGAACCACCCGTTGGATTTTATTATTTGGCGCCTCACGCGCCGGTTACTGGTCTTTTCTTAGCGAGCACCCACGTTGGGAATCAGTGTTGTTTAGATGGGCCGACCCATGTCAACTTCCCCTTCCCCGGTTTTAACATCTTCCAAATGATTATTCCGTGTCCCTTTTATTTGCCTTTTTCTTTGGTTTTCTGATCGTTTTTATTTTTTATTTATTTTTAAAAAAGATTAGAAAAATCATGAACATTTTTAAAAGTTCATGAACTTTTTGCAAACTCGCAAATAATTTTCAAACTAGTGAACTTTTCTCAATTTCGTGAAAAACAATTCAACCAATGAATGTTTTTCACATCCGTGAACTTTTTCAAATTCACAAAAATTTCCAAATCATGTTCTTTAAAGAACCATGGATATTTTTTTCAAATGCATGAAATTATTTTCAAAAATTCCTCAACTTTTTTATTCTTGCAAACTTGTTTCAAATTCATGGAATTTTTTGAATCGTGAAGATTTTTCCCATTTCGTGAACATTCTTCAATCCACATTTTAAATTTTCCAATTTGCTTCACAGAAAGTCAGACGGTTTTTTCCTAGGATAACAACTAACAACTGGAAATTTTGGCCAAAAAAAACCTTGTGAAGAGTTGTCCAGAGCGACCAAGCGGCTAGGCGAAGCGAGCACTCGGGGCAGATGGGGTTGGCCCATGTGATTAGGCGTGTGGGTGCTGGGAGGACCACTCGGCACTCTCTATTTTTTTGAGCATCAGTACAGACACAAGCGCTCATATACACGCGCATAAACTCACCTTTATTAACGCACACATGTACACCATACCCCTATGAGCATCTCCGAGAGACTGAGCCGACATATCATCTTGAGATTTACGAAGTCACCGTAGGCACCTCGTCGTCGACGGGAACATCTCCTCCCACTGAAAGCGCATCGCCAGAAAATCCTAAAATAAATCCAGGAATAATGCGAGCACCAGGATTTGAACTCTGGTGGGTTGGGGATACCATTATCCACCTAACCAACTCAATCACAGGTTGATCCATGGCCCTTTGCATTTTGTTGAACAAACGCACGTAGCCTAGCGAGCAAGGTACTGAACTGGGCCAGCTCAGTTACTATGTTGTTATTCCTGTTTTTATTTATTTATTTATTTATTACTAAAATTATGTTCGCTATTTTAAAAATGTTTCTAGAAACTCAAAATGTGCAAAAAAAAGTATTTAGGTTTTCTATAAAATATTTAAAATTTGATATTTTCAGAAAATGGCCATACATGTCGTAGATAAGTTTGTGTTTTTTTTCAATAGCAACATTTAAATAAAATACTATTTCACGGTTTTATGAAAGACCAAACAAAAAAACTGACTGAAAGAAAGAAATAACTGCTAGAAAGCATAACAAGAAAATATATAGTTAA
>NC_057812.1:87272499-87325303 GCF_018294505.1 Triticum aestivum | reverse complement strand
AAACCTAGCGGTTAATTTGTCAAACACAAAACCTACAACAACTAGGCCCACCTATGTACACCAACAACTTATACTAAGCAAGATAAACAACTATGTGATAGCAAAATATATGACAAGAAACAATATGGCTATCACAAAGTAAAGTGCATAAGTAAATGGCTCGGTTAGAGATAATCGAGGCACGCGGAGACGACGATGTATCCCGAAGTTCACATCCTTGCGGATGATAATCTCCGTTTGGAGCGGTGTGAGGCACAATGCTCCTCAAGAAGTCACTAGGGTCACCGTAATCTCCTCACGCCCTCGCACAATGCAAGATGCCGTGATTCCAATAAGGGACCCTTGAGGGCGGTCACCGAACCTGTACAAATGGCAACCCTTGAGGGCGGTCACCGAATCCGTACACATTGGCAACCCTTGGGGGCGGTCACCGGTACCCGTCAAATTGCTCGGGGCGATCTCCACAACCTAATTGGAGACCCCGACGCTTGCCCGGAGTTTTACACCACAATGATTGAGCGCCGAACACCACCAACCATCTAGGGCGCCCAAGCACCCAAGAGGAACAAGCTCAAGGGTACCAAGCACCCAAGAGTAATAAGCTTCTCAACTTGTAACTTCCACGTATCACGTGAAGAACTCAAACCGATGCACCAAATGCAATGGTAATGGCACACGGAGTGCCCAAGTCCTTCTCTCTCAAATCCCACTGAAGCAACTAATGCTAGGGAGGAAAATGAGAGGAAGAACAAGAAGGAGAACACCAAGAACTCCAAGATCTAGATCCAAGGGGTTCCCCTCACCTAGAGGAGAAAGTGATTGGTGGAAACGTGGATCTAAATCTCCTCTCTCTTTTCCCTCAAAAACTAGCAAGAATCCATGGAGGGATTGAGAGTTAGCAAGCTCGAAGAAGGTCAACAATGGGGAAAGAACACGAGCTCAAAAGATAAGGTTGAATGGGGAAGAAAACCCCTTTTATAGAAGCTCCCGAATCCAACCGTTATGTGCTCAGTTCGTGCACAAGCGGTACTACCGCTCAGGGGAGTGGTACTACCGCTCGGGCGGTAGAACACGGAGAGCGGAGCGAGACAGGGTGCGAGACAGAGCCGTAGGAGCGGCACTACCGCTGGAGCCAGTGGTACTACCGCTTGTGGTGATAAGTGGTACTGCCGCTCCGGCCCGGCGGTACTACCGTTGGGACCGCACACAATGCCTACCACGAGCACAGGGAGAAGGAACAGAGAGGAGGGTCATTGAGTGGCACTAGGGGTGGTGGTATCCGCGGTACTACCGCACATGAGCGGTACTACCACTTATGGCCATGGGCGGTACTACCGCTGTGGGACAGCGGTACTACCGCTTGTGGCGATAAGCGGTACTGCTGCTCCGGCCCAGCGGTACTACCGCTGGCGCCATCCTTATGCCACTTCCACGAAAACAAGTAAACTCCACGGAAAACCAGAACTGCCATAACTTCTGCATATGAGCTCCGAATGAGCAAACTCAAGCTTGCTGGATACAAGACGACGAGTAGCATCAAAACATCGACTGGTTATAGTAAGAAGAGGCAAGGGAGCTATGCCAACAAATAGAGGAGAGAAACCTCCAACCGAGAAGAACCGGCAAAAACCTCCAACATCGAAAACATCATAGAAGATGCGAGTGGACTCCGTTTTCGATGAACTCGAGCTTGTGACCAAGATGACCATAAGCTCCAAAACTCACAAAGAGAAGAGCCAAACAAGAACCAATAAAGATGATGCAAGGATGCAATGGTTTGAGCTCTCTACGAACGATACGATCAAGCTACTCATCGAGAGCCCCCCTTGATAGTACGGCAATCGATCCTATAACCCGGTCTCCCAACTACCATCATGAGACCGGTAAAATAGAAACCTACCAAAGGCAAACCTTTGCCTTGCACATGGCCCACTTGAGCTAGATGATGACGATCTTGACTCCCTCAAGTTGGACCACCTTTTTTGATTGGGTTGACTCGATGAAGACTAGTTGATTGCTCCCCCATACTCCACAATGGGTGAGCCACTCTTCCGCACATCTTCACAAGTCCATTGTCACCACAAAGGACGACAAGCTTCAAGCATTTGATCTCTTCGTGATGCTCCACTTGAACTTGCACACAGCAACCTTTCTTGATTGTGTTGACTTGATGAAGACTAGTTGATTGCTCCCCCATACTCCACTATGGTTGAGCCACTCTTCCGCACATCTTCACAAGTCCATTGTCACCACAAAGGACGACAAGCTTCAAGCATTTGATCTCTTCGTGATGCTCCATTTGAACTTGCACACCGCAACCTAACCCCACAAAGAACCCTCACGAAGACCATGGGTTAGTACACAAAGCGTAATTGACAATGCTTACCATACCATGGAATCACTTGATCCCTCTCGGTACATCTTCTACGCTTTGTGGGTTGATCAACTCGATTCACTCTTTGACTTAGTCTTGATTAACCTCTCACAAGACCAATCTTTAGGTAATTCCTTGAATAGCACCTTGTTCGACACAAACTCTCCTTGAGACCAACACATGTACTCCAAGAAAAGCCTATGGACAAAACCTTCAAATATAACTCAAGGCAACCATTAGTCCATAAAGATTGTCATCAATTACCAAAACCAAACATGGGGGCACCGCATGTTCTTTCAACTGGACAGACCAGCTCACAGCCCCTTATTAGTCAACCTCCCATTTGACGTAAAATAGATTCCCTCGAAAAAATCGCACGTGCTATATCTCGCATTTAGAACATTTTTAAAATGCTTGACTTACATTTTCCGAATACAAGATTAACATTTTTTGTATACATGGTCAACATTTTTCCTATACACACTTTAAATTTTTTTCAAATGCTTGATTAACATTTTTCAAACACAAGATTAGCAAATTTATTTTTTAAAGATAGTTCATGAGTTTCGAAGCTCACAATCTAGCGAAGCATGCACTCTCTCGATGATGATGATCGCCATGTTTGGTTAGGCCACCCCGGATATCTTCCCTTCGTCCTTATAAACATTGTGACAAGTTGATAAAGGCTTCGTGAGATTGTCTTAAAAACTACAAGATTAATATTTTTCTAATGCATGGT
Organism: Triticum aestivum; assembly: GCF_018294505.1. Taxonomy (NCBI): domain Eukaryota; kingdom Viridiplantae; phylum Streptophyta; class Magnoliopsida; order Poales; family Poaceae; genus Triticum; species Triticum aestivum. The sequence goes on along the minus strand of NC_057812.1, from coordinate 87,322,190 downwards.
CAATTTTTTTTATTTGAACATTTAACAATTGTCAACTGCTCTGTCAACATTTTTAAATGTTATGTTAATTTTTTTAATGCATGGTCAACATTTTTTTCTGTACACATTTAACATTTTCCAAATGCTTGATTAACATTTTTTAAATATTTGTTCAACATTTTAAAAATGCTTGCTTAATATTTTCATATACATGATCAAAAGATTTCATCATGTTTTAATACATGTTCAACATCTTTCTATACACTTTCAACATTTTTCAAATGCTTGATTAACATTTTCAAATACCCTTTTAACATATTTTAAATATATGATCAGCTTTTTTCACACCCATTGGATGTTTTTTGTGTACATGGTCAACGTTTTTTCTGTACACATTTAAAAAAAATTCAACCGTATGATTGACATTTTTTCAAAACATTATGAAAAGCATATCTTGTAATACATAAGTTTATGATTTTTGTAATTGTAAACAAAAGTTTAAAAAGTAGAAACCGTAAAAATAAAACGAAAGGTGAAGAAAAAAGAGGCGGTGGCCTCGCGGGAGATGGGTCGGTCCGGTTATGCGGCTGCCTTCAGCGAGCGAGAGCTGGCTCTGTCTCGCGAGACATAGTCGCGCCCGAAAAAGAGTTCCCCGGCTGTATCCGCGTGTGCGCCCGCGCGTCACGCTCGACTCACTCGCCCGTCACCCCGGCCCCCCTCGCTGTCCGTGGCGCGCGCGCACGCACGCAGAGGGCCCGCGCGTAACGAGAGGCCGAAAAGAGGAGCGGCGGACAGACGCTGGATTCGTTCGGGCGGCCGACACGGCACGAGGGCGCGCGGCCCCCCGCCCATGCCCATCGCTGGGATTCGTTCGTTCGGTATGCCGCCATCGTGCCGCGAACCGGAGCACCGTGAGCGGTCGACCGGTTCTGGACGGTCCCTCCCCTCCCACCCCACTTCCCCGGCCGGCCGATCGATGGAGCGGCGACCGCACGGCCGCCCGGGACCCGGCGTGCTCCCCGGTCTGGGCTGGGCTGGACCACGGCCACGGCACGGCAGGGCGTCCGTCTTCCGTGGACGGTTCACCGTGCGTGAAGGTGAACGGTCGGCGGCAGCCACCACCTACGTGTGGTGTGGCTAAGACGTGGTGGTGCCGAGCAGCAGGCAGTTCCGCGAGTCGCCGTCAGCTCGCTCCACCACAATCATCTTCCGTGTGACACGACGACGGAATCGGAATCGTGACACCCTTCTTCTTATCCTTTTCTCCGTCTCGTGTTTACGTCACGCGAGGGACCGAACTAAGAGCAACTCCAACGGGTCGATCCAAATGGACGGTGTTTTTGTCCGTTTGGATCGGCCGGCCGCCCGCTGTTCGCCATTTTTTAGTTTTGGGTCGGCAGTGCGTCCAACGGGCCGACTCATTTTCATGACCGCGTGCATTTAACATCGTGACGTCGCCCTGATTTTGTCGCTCCAGCACGTGGGAAAGGTTCGCGCGCTGGTTTTGGCGCTCCAGCGCGCGGGAAAGGTTCGCGCGCGCCGCGGCCGGCGCTCGCTATAAAAGAAGACGCTCTCTCCACACTCTATCGGCCGTCCACTCTCGCCGTCTCTGCGCCATCGTGTCGATTCGCTGCCTACGCGCTTCGGATTTTCGCGGAGTCCGCGAGCAACGCTCCGGCGCCTTCTTCGCCGAGATCTGGTTTCGCGAGAAACGTCTCGCCCTCGGCACCTTCGACACCGCAGAGGAGACGGCCCGCGCGCACGACGCGGCGACGTGGCGCCTCCTGAGGCCTCGTCGGGATATGAATTTTCCCAACGTGTCGAGCCAGCGGGCGCAGGATCTGGCGCCTCTTCCGCGGCTTTTCACCGACGAGGATCTTCGTGTCCACGGAGGCGGCAGCGTCGCCTCGCCATCGCAAAGAAGGACGTGGAAGCCTTGGTGCTGTGGCGTGGAGGCTACCCGCAGGACATCGTCGACGAGCGCCAGTTCTACAAGCAATTGAGATCGGAGAGGGACGCCAGGAGGAGGGAGCGAGCCGCCTATCGGGAGGACAAGCGTTCGCGGAAGCAGGCAGCTCAATTGAAATTGAAGCTACGAGAAACGGCGGGTTGGGACTTTGAAGACGAGGCATATGCTGACGCCTATATTCAGACATCGGAGGAGGACATTACCAAGTCGGATTCAGAAAATCGACGAGTAGTGGTCTTTTCTTTTTATCTGTGTACGCTAGAATTATCTATGTATCCCTTTTTATCTGAAAAAATGGCCGGTGACATCAGCGACGTAGCAGGCGGGCGAGGGTGTGAATCCAATGTGCCACCGACCAGCGGGCTCGGCGAGGAAAGAGGACGAGCGCGCGCGTGTTCGTCTCGTGTCCGCGCCGACGTAAATCCGGCTAAAAAATGGGTCTGGAATGGGTCACCCGCGGACGAAAAACGGACGCGCGTCCGTTTGGGTCGGCGCGTTGGGCCGCCACTTTTGTCCGCGCCGACCCAAACGAACGCGGACAGACGAATTGGGTCACCCCATTAAAGTTGCTCTAAATAAAGAAATTGACAGAAAAAAAATAACACTTTTTCTTCTTGTCCGGGCTGCAAAGTTTCATATCGATATTCACGGAAGACTTGACAACGAAACAGAATTGATGTTCCAAAAAATAACTCTTTTGAAGCATCAATTGTAATGTTTTGCCATATTTTTCATTCGAATGTCATCCCATGTTAAATCTTTGCCGCCAATCAAAAACATTTGACAATATTTGCTAAAAGCAATTAGAATCTTTTAAACTTTCTTCCGATTTTACTTTTCACACATGCTCACATTGGCTTGAACTCGGTTTAAGAGCATCTAAAGCCACGGAAACTAAATTCAAATTCATACAAACACATGCAACATAAAATCGTCTGAGTACTACATCAGCACGTGTCATTGGACTACCAACATTTGACATATTCAACCTTCTTACTACTATGGACCTTACCGACACATTTGCCATCTTTCTCTCGGAAGTAGTCGACAACACAAAAATGGATCTAAGCCGGATCTGCTCTTCGTCGGACCTTTCCAACACATTTGTCGTCTTTCTTGTCGAAGTAGTCGACAACACAAAATGGATCTAAGCCGGATCTACTCTTCTTCGGACCTTCCCGACACATTTGTCGTCTTTCTCGTGGAAGTAGTCGACAACAAAAAATGTATCTAAGCCGGATCTGCTCTTCTTCGGACCTTCCCGACACATTTGTCGCCTTTCTCGTGGAAGTAGTCGACAACACAAAATGGATCTAAGCCGGATATGCTCTTATTCGGACCTTCCAGCACGTTGCTGTCCTCCTTCTGCTCTTTAGGGGGCAGTCTGACCATGGCACAGACTGCCCGATTTTGCTCTCGGGTGAGGGCGCGTCTTCCTCCTCTGTCACTACTTTAGGGTGCGGGCACGGATGACTTCCTTCTCTACGGCAGCGCGCCGCCGTCTCGGCCATGCCCGCAACAAGGCGCGCCTCGGCCACCCTCGTTCCCTCATTCCCACAATGAGCACATCAGTCAGTTTAGCACTCATACGCCGAGGGGCCGGAGATGGGGAGACCTAACGGACCGCGATGCTCCAGCTCCTGCGGATCAGAGCGCCCGTTGCGCCGACGCAATGGATTCACACCGAATTGATCCCGTCATCGGTCGGGGTGCAGTCCTCCCGGGAGCGACGGAGGGCAATGCGGGTGACCATAGCCTCCTCCATCCCGCAATGGAGAACACTCCAGCCGACAGATCCGGAGTAGTCAGAGTCAGATTCGATGTCTGCCATGTTGGAGAAGGCCGGAGAGCGCCGAAAATGACCTTGAGGTCGCAGTGGAGTAGCTAGAGTTTGATCCGGCAAGACTATGGAGATGAATATATGTGGGATCGGGTGAACCAACGTGGGCCGGATTCGACGTGGCAAACGCGTCCAGGCCTTCCAATATCTGCCTCAGATTTTGACTGGATATGAGGGACGTCGTGTAGGAATTTTTGGTGTCTCCCAAAAAATTATATACTACATTTATTTGGTTGATGAATGAAATCATACGGAATTGGTGATATACATTTTTGCAATTGAACTTGAGGAAATTTACTCAAGGAAGCCGGGTATAAACTATACTGGGAATACAGTCTATATATATGTACTGAAATTATATACCTGGCACAGTATGGGTTTGGATTTGCTAGGCTATTTACAAGTTCAGCTCTGTATATTGATAAGTCTACATGTTTAAATAGGAACTATATACTATTTAAATGTGGCATATATCTCACATATATGTGCTTAGGGATAAAAAGGAATTTGACTCGAAAAATAATCAGTTATGATTGTGGTTGGTTAATTTGATTAGGAGTCTAACTGAATTCTATTCGGATATAGATTTGAACATTCAGAAATATGAGTATAAATATGTCCCTACCCTCTAGCCTCAGATATGAATTATGAGCTGCACCACGAACTTGACAAAGGAATTAGAGGGTAGACAGATATACACGTGTTATGTTATTTTCGCAACACGTCGATCATCCCAGTGTTTAAGACCGATTTGAGATGCCCGTCTGTGTTGGCTATTTCTGACCAATAAGCGATCGAGCCATCTGTCTGGATGTTTGAGCGGGTTTCATGCGTCCGGCTCTAACCGCGTCCGGGGAAACTCACGTGCACTTCTTTCTGTTGGTGACGAACTGCAGTTTTACCTTTATTGATTGGATGAAGACTATATAAGAGCAATTTCAACGGGCTGATCCAAACGGACATCGATTTTGTTCCTTTTTATCCGTTTGAGTCGTCCGTCCGCGTCCGCTTTTTCAATTGGGTCGGTTAGTGCGCCCAACGGCAGGCGGATGCATTTTGTGCATGTCCGTCCTGGCATTTTGACGAACACATAGCAGGCAGCGACGCTGATGCACATCGGGACGAGCAACACCCACACGAGCACGGCTCGGCACGGCGGGGCGGCATGCATGGCGGCTAGATGTGGAAGGGCGCCTGGCGGGCGCGACCACCTGCTCCAGCAGCTCCGGCCAAGCGCGAGGCGAGTCCAGCGGTCGAACCACAACGCGAAGGCGGCCTAGCGCGCGAGCTCCAACGAGGAGACGCACGAGCGGGGCGGCACGACAGGGGCGCGAGACGAGGCAGGGCGAGCGCCGCTGGACGAGCACATCAAGTATGGCAGCTTGGCGCGGTGTCCATGGCGGCTCGGCAGGGCGGGGGCAGCACGCATGGCGGGTAGACGTAGCAACCATGGTGCGGCCGGGCGCGCGAGCTCCACCGCTCCAACACGCGAGCGGCGAGGCGGCCGGGCGCGCGAGCTAGCCAGCTGTGACGCCTCAAGACCGGAGCTTCAGATGTCTTCCGGGGTTTTCGAGATTCGTTGTGTGTTTTATTTTTGCTTATTGCATTCATCATTGCATCATGTGCATTGCATCATGTCATCATGTCTTTAATCTTTCCAACTCAACTAAATGAACCGTATGGATCTTCGATCCATTTAAACCGAGGGGACTCACATGGTGATTCTCTTTATAACATATCCTCCCAATATTAGGGAGCTATATTAAATATTCCTTTTGTTTGGAATTAACCAGGACACACTTGCAAAAATCCCAATGCCTTGTTATCACAACTCTTGGCCTCTAACTTTTCTATATATTCTTTCATCATTTTCCGGAGCTCCATCAAAAATCCGAACATTTTTGGACCTTCCCAACCCTCAATTCCTATTCAAACCATTTGAATTAAATCCAAATGCGTTTGAATTTAATTCCTGCAATCTTGCCACTTCTATTTTCCTGTGATCATGCTTATTTTTATAAGTCCAGAAAAATTTGTCCTCCTGCTCAAATTCTTTTCCCTAACCCTTCCTTCTTTTTCCTTTCTCTCTATTTCTTTTCGGTTAAAGAAGAAAGAGAGGAGAGAGGAGCCCAACAGCCCAGCAGGCTCCTGGCCTTTGTTTTCCTCTCCTCACCTAATTGGCACCAAGGCCCCGCCGCCGGCCTCCCGAGGCCCATCTCCCGCAGCCCACCTGCTCTAACCCTAGCGCAGCCGAACCCTCTCCCTCGCGCCGCCAGAGACAGCGAGCGCTGCTCCCTCGCTTGAACCCCCCTCCTTCTCTCGATCTCCCTCTCGTTCCCACGCGCGCCGCCTCCTTCTCCCACCAGCGCCGCAACCTCCTCTTCCCGATCTCCTTCCTCCTCTCGCTCGACCCCACACGCAGGAGCCCCGCGTCGGCCTCTCCTCCCCCTGTGACCAGCACCATGCCTTTGCTGTCGACGTCCTTGCCCGGATCCTCATCGCCTCCCCGCCATGGCGCCCGCGTCGGCGACCTTGCAGGTCGCTGCCTCGCACCATCTTCATCTTCCCAGAGCCTCAACGCCCCTCACCCTCCTGCTTCTCAGCCGGCCTCTTTCCTCTCCTCTTCCATGGCGCCTCCTGTCCACCCAAGTCCCACCGGCGCCTACTCCTGTTTCGAGAAGAGGTACTTGGAGGACGAAGCCCAGCTTCTCAGGAAGTCACGCCACCCGCCTCTGATCTCGACTCCGGCGAGATCCGGGCATTCCCGCACTGGAGCCGTCACTGCCCCGCACCTCTTCCCGCGTCCAAGACGTGTTGTTGTCGTTGCTTCACCTCCGTGAAGGAAATATGCCCCAGAGGCAATAATAAAGTCATTATTTATTTCCTTATATCATGATAAATTTTTATTATTCATGCTAGAATTGTATTAACCGGAAACATAATACATATGTGAATACATAGACAAACAGTATGCCACTAGTATGCCTCTACTTGACTAGCTCGTTGAATCAAAGATGATTAAGATTCCTAGCCATAGACATGAGTTGTCATTTAATTAACGGGATCACATCATTAAAGAATAATGTGATTGACTTGACCCATTCCGTTAGCATAGCACTTGACCGTTTAGTTGGTTGCTATTGCTTTCTTCATGACTTATACATGTTCCTATGACTATGAGATTATGCAACTCTCGTTTACCGGAGGAACACTTTGTGTGCTACCAAACGTCACAATGTAATTGGGTGATTATAAAGGTGCTCTACAGATGTCTCCGAAGGTACTTGTTGGGTTGACGTATTTCGAGATTAGGATTTGTCACTCCGATTGTCGGAGAGGTATCTTTGGGCCCACTCGGTAATGCACATCACTATAAGCCTTGCAAGCATTGCAACTAATGAGTTAGTTGCGGGATGATGTGTTACGGAACGAGTAAAGAGACTTGCCGGTAACGAGATTGAACTAGGGATTGAGATACCGACGATCGAATCTCGGGCAAGTAACATACCGATGACAAAGGGAACAACGTATGTTGTTATGCGGTTTGACCGATAAAGATCTTCGTAGAATATGTAGGAGCCAATATGAGCATCCAGGTTCCGCTATTGGTTATTGACCGGAGACGTGTCTCGATCATGTCTACATAGTTCTCGAACCCGTAGAGTCCGCACACTTAAAGTTCGATGACGGTTATATTATGAGTTTATGTGTTTTGATGTACCGAAGGAGTTCGGAGTCCCGGATGAGATCGGGGACATGACGAGGAGTCTCAAAATGGTCGAGACGTAAAGATCGATATATTGGATGACTATATTCGGACATCGGAAAGGTTTCGAGTGATTCGGGTATTTTCGGGAGTATCGGGGAGTTACGGGAATTCGTATTGGGCCTTAATGGGCCATACGGGAAAGAAGAGAAAGGCCTCAAAGGGTGGCCGCACCCCTCCCATGTGCTGGTCCGAATTGGACTAGGGAGGGGGGCGCCCCTTCCTTCCTTCTCCTTTTCCCTTCCCTTTCCTTCCCTCCTACTCCTACTACTTGGAAGGGCTCCTAGTTCTACTAGAAAAGGGGGAATCCTACTCCCGGTGGGAGTAGGACTCCCCTAGGGCGCGCCATAGAGAGGGCCGGCCCTCCCCCTCCTCCACTCGTTTATATACGGGGGAAGGGGGCACCCCAAAGACACAATAATTGATCTATTGATCTCTTAGCCGTGTGCGGTGCCCCCTCCACCATAGTCCACCTTGATAATATCGTAGCGGTGCTTAAGCGAAGCCCTGTGTCGGTAGAACATCATCATCGTCACCACGCCGTCGTGCTGATGGAACTCTCCCTCAAAGCTCGGCTGGATCGGAGTTCGAGGGACGTCATCGAGCTGAACGTGTGCTGAACTCAGAGGTGCCGTGCGTTCGGTACTTAATGGGTCGGATCGTGAAGATGTACGACTACATCAAACGCGTTGTGCTAACGCTTCCGCTATCGGTCTATGAGGGTACGTGGACACACTCTCCACTCTCGTTGCTATGCATCACCATGATCTTACGTGTGCGTAGGAAATTTTTGAAATTACTAGGTTCCCCAACAGTGGCATCCGGGCCAGGTTTTATGCGTTGATGTAATATGCACGAGTAGAACACAAGTGAGTTGTGGGCGATATAAGTCATACTACTTACCAGCATGTCACACTTTGGTTCGGCGGTATTGTTGGATGAAGCGGCCCGGACCGACATTACGCGTACGCTTACGCGAGACTGGTTCTACCGACATGCTTTGCACACAGGTGGCTGGCGGGTGTCAGTTTCTCCAACTTTAGTTGAACCGAGTGTGGCTACGCCCGGTCCTTGCGAAGGTTAAAACAACACCAACTTGACAAACTATCGTTGTGGTTTTGATGCGTAGGTAAGAACAGTTTTTGCTCAACCCGTAGCAGCCACGTAAAACTTGCAACAATAAAGTAGAGGACGTCTAACTTGTTTTTGCAGGGCATGTTGTGATGTGATATGGTCAAGACGTGATGAGATATAAGTTGTTGTATGAGATGATCATGTTTTGTTGAAGTTATCGGCAACTGGCAAAAGCCTTATGGTTATCTCTCTATTGCATAAGATGCAAGCGCCAAATAATTGCTTTACTTTATCGCTATGCGATAGCAATAGTTGCAAGAGCAATTGTTGGCGAGACAACCATGTGACGACACATTGATATAGATCAGGATGATGGAGATCATAGTGTCATGCCGGTGACGATGGAGATCATGACGATGCTTTGGAGATGGAGATCAAAGGCACAAGATGATGATGGCCATATCATGTCACATATTTTGATTGCATGTGATGTTTATCTTTTATACATCTTATTTTGCTTAGTTCGACGGTAGCTTTATAAGATGATCTCTCACTAATTATCAAGGTACAAGTGTTGTCCCTGAGTATGCACCATTGCGAAAGTTCTTCGTGCTGAGACACCACGTGATGATCGGGTGTGATAGGCTCTATGTTCAAATATAACGGGTGCAAAATAGTTGCACATGCGGAATACTCAGGTTAAACTTGACGAGCCTAGCATATAACAGATATGGCCTCGGAACACGGAGACCAAAAGGTCGAGTGTGAATCATATAGTAGATATTATCAATATAGTGATGTTCACCATTGAAACTACTTCATCTCACGTGATGATCGGACATGGTTTAGTTGATATGGATCATGTGATCACTTAGAAGATTAGATCGATGTCTGTCTAAGTGGGAGTTCTTAAGTAATATGATTAACTGAACTTTAATTTATCATGAACTTAGTCCTGGTAGTATTAGCATATCTATGTTGTAGATCAATAGCTCGCGATGTTGCTCCCAGTTTATTGTGTTCCTAGAGAAAAATTATGTTGAAAAATGTTAGTAGCAATGATGCGGGTTGGGTCCGTGATCTAAGGATTATCCTCATTGCTGCACAGAAGAATTATGTCTTTGATGCACCGCTAGGTGACAGATCTATTGCAGGAGTAGAGGCAGACGTTATGAACGTTTGGCTAGCTCAATATGATGACTACTTGATAGTTTAGTGCATCATGCTTAACGGCTTAGAATCGGGACTTCAAATACGTTTTGAATGTCATGGACCATATGAGATGTTTCAGGAGTTGAAGTTAATATTTCAAGCAAATACCCGAGTTGAGAGATATGAAGTCTCCAACAAGTTCTATAACTAAAAAGATGGAGGAGAATAGCTCAAGAAGTGAGCATGTGCTCAAATTGTTTGGGTACTACAATCGCTTGAATCAAGTGGGAGTTAATCTTCCAGATAAGATAGTGATTGACAGAACTCTCTAGTCACCATCATCAAGTTAGTAGAACTTCGTGATGAACTATGATATGCAAGGCATAACGGAAACAATTCCCAAGCTCTTCATAATGCTGAAATCAATGAAGGTAGAAATCAAGAAAAATATCAAGTGTTGATGGTAGACAAGACCACTAGTTTCAAGAAAAGGGCAAGGTAAGAAGGGGAACTTTAAGAAGAACGGCAAGCAAGTTGCTGCTCAAGTGAAGAAGCCCAAGTCTGGTCCGAAACCTGAGACTAAGTGCTTCTACTGCAAAGGGACTGGTCACTGGAAGCGGAACTGCCCCAAGTATTTGGCGGATAAGAAGGATAGCAAAGTGAACAAAGGTATATTTGATATACAGATTATTGATGTGTATTTTACTAGTGTTCGTAGCAACCCCTCGGTATTTGATACTGGTTCAGTTGCTAAGATAGTAACTCGAAACGGGAGTTGAATAATGAACAGAGACTAGTTAAGGGTGAAGTGACGATGTGTGTTGGAAGTGGTTCCAAGATTGATATGATCATCATCGCATACTCCCTATACTTTTGGGATTAGTGTTGAACCTAAATAAGTGTTATTTGGTGTTTGCGTTGAGCATGAATATGATTTGGTCATGTTTATTGCAATACGGTTATTCATTTAAGTAAGAAAATAAATTGTTGTTCTGTTTACATGAATAAAACCTTATATGGTTACACACCCAATGAAAATGGTTCGTTGGATCTCGATCGTAGTGATACACATATGCATAATATTGAAACCAAAAGATGCAAAATTAATAATGATAGTGCAACTTATTTGTGGCACTGCCGTTTAGGTCATATTGGTGTAAAGCGCATGAAGATGCTAATGGACTTTTGGAATCACTTGATTATGAATCACTTGATGCTTGCGAACCATGCCTCATGGGCAAGATGACTAAGACTCCGTTCCCCGGAACAATGGAGCGAGCAACTGACTTATTGGAAATAATACATACTGATGTATGCGGTCCGATGAGTGTTAAGGCTCACGGCAAGTATCGTTATTTTCTGACCTTCACAGATGATTTGAGCAGATATGGGTATATCTACTTAATGAAACACAAGTCTGAAACATTTGAAAAGTTCAAAGAATTTCAGAGTGAAGTGGAGAATCATCGTAACAAGAAAATAAAAGTTTCTAAGATATGATCGCAGAGGTAAAATATTTGAGTTAAGAGTTTGGCCTTCAGTTAAAACAATGTGAAATAGTTTCACTACTCACGCCACCTGGAACACCACAGTGTAATGATGTGTCCGAACGGCATAACCGTACTTTATTAGATATTGTGCGATCTATGATGTCTCTTACCGATCTACCACTATCGTTTTGGGGTTATGCATTAGAGACAGCTGCATTCACGTTAAATAGGGCACCATCTAAATTCGTTGAGACGACACCGTATGAACTATGGTTTGGCAAGAAACCTAAGCTGTCGTTTCTTAAAGTTTGAGGTTGCAATGCTTATGTGAAAAAGTTTCAACCTGATAAGCTCAAACCCAAATCGAGGAAGTGCGTCTTCATAGGATACCCAAAAGAAAATGTTGGGTACATCTTCTATCACAGATCCGAATGCAAGATATTCGTTGCTGAGAATGGATTCTTTGTAGAGAAGGAGTTTCTCTCGAAAGAAGTGAGTGGGAGGAAAGTAGAACTTGATGAGGTAACTGTACCTGCTCCCTTGTTGGAAAGTAGTTCATCACAGAAATATGTTCCTGTGACTACTACACCAATTAGTGAGGAAGCTAATGATGATGATCATGTAACTTCAGATCAAGTTGCTACCGAACCTCGTAGGTAAACCAGAGTGAGATCCGCACCAGAGTGGTACGGTAATCCTGTTCTGGAGGTCATGTTACTTGACCATGACGAGCCTACGAACTATGAAGAAGCGATGATGAGCCCAGATTCCGCGAAATGGCTTGAGGCCATGAAATCTGAGATGAGATCCATGTATGAGAACAAAGTATGGACTTTGATTGACTTGCCCATTGATCGGCGAGCCATTGAGATTAAATGGATCTTCAAGAGGAAGACAGACACTGATAGTAGTGTTACTATCTACAAAGCAAGAATTGTCGCAAAAAGGTTTTCGATAAGTTCAAGGTGTTGACTACGATGAGAGTTTCTCACTCATATCTATGCTTAAGTCTGTCCGAATCATGTTAGCAATTTTTTTTTGAAAATTAAAAACAACAGGAGAGGCTCCTACTGTTGCTTTATTATAAGGGAGAACATTTACACTTTACATTTTGTACAGAGTTCAATGGCTAAACAATAAAAGAAGGCTACATATTACACAAAGGGGTTTTGGTGAAGAGCCAAATCTTGAATCAGGGTTTGGATAAAAGCATTGTTATCCCCTTTTGTCCTAATTGTTAGAATCTCAAGATCCTTCTTAAACATCTTGAGCCAGTCCAAGTGTGAGGCCACCTCACCATCAAATACAACTTTATTTCTCTGCTTCCAGATGTTCCAAGCTGCAAGAATTGTGATTTCCTTGAATGCAGGGTTGTGCCAAGAGGTTTGAGCTGTATTGAACATTATTTGGATATCCCTTTCAGTCCCCCATTGGATTCCTATTGTATCCCAGCACCTGATAGCAAATTGACATTCATAGAAAAGGTGTCTGTTTGTTTCAAGCACATCAAGGTTGCACATGAGGCAGGAATGATCTTCTCCAATATTGAAATGCCTTCGTAGGAGCATATCTCTTGTATTCACCCTATCCATTAACATGAGCCATACAAAAACTTTGTGCCTCATGATGCATTTAGATTTCCATATTGAAGTTATACGGGTTGGGGCTTTTATATTTCTGAAAAGGAATTTATAGAATTTCCTGGGTTTAAATTGCTCATCTCCCCAACAAAGAATCCATTCATCGACATCCATTTCTTGCAGGGTCATAGTGTTTACTATGGGCATGATGTCATCAAGCTCTGATCTTGCTTCAACAGACAAAGGTAGATGGAACAGCGTTGCAGGATCAGGATTGGAGTGGAACTGAGCCAAAGAAATGTCTTCATCTTGGGCATAAGAGAAAAGATGATTATGAGAATTCGAAAGGACCGTATCTCCCTGCCATAAGTCTTTCCAAAAAAGAACCGTGTCACCAGCTCTAGGAATGCAAATCGTGATGCCTCTAAATATATCCATTAAGGAAAAAACATCCTTCCACCAAAATGACCCACAAGCTGCATGTGCGTGTGGTACACGCTGATCATAATATGCATTCCAAATCAGCATGACCCAAGGAACATCCACTTTGTGAATGAACTTGTGAAGGTATTTGATCAACAACGCTTTGTTTTGTGCTTTAAGATCCAGAACCCCTAAGCCACATTTTTTCTTTGTGCGGCAGACCAAATCCCACGCTGCCAAGGAATGAGTTTTAGCATCTCGATCTGTAACTTTTCTCCACACACAGTGTCGCCGTGCCCGATCAAATATATCAATCAACTTCAACGGGAGTTTGAGGACACACATGTCAAATGATAGTAAAGATGAAAGTGCAGAATTAATAAGTCGCACTCTCTCTCCATAAGACAGCCATATGGCCGTACCACTTAATATTCTTTCAAGTCTGTCTACTAGTGGCATAAGTTCTCTAACAGTTGGTCGTGTGGTACCCACCGGAAGGCCTAGGTATGTGAAAGGCATGTTTCCAACTTGGCAACCAATTTCCATAGCTAGCTGACGAGCTTTATCATCATTAATATTAATGGGCATCAATTGTGATTTTCCATAGTTTATTTTAAGCCCAACTGCTCTAGCATAGGAATCAAGAATAGCTTTAATGGTATGCAACTGGTCAACATCGGGCGACAACACAATGATTGTGTCATCTGCGTATTGAATAATAGGATATTGTTCTGATGCAGGTTGTTCAATCGGTAGCTGGATATGTCCTTCTTCCCAAGCTTTGTTGATAAGAGATTGTAGAAGGTCTGCTGCAATAATAAACAAAAGGGGAGATACCGGGTCACCTTGACGCACACCTCTTTTGCATTTGAATTCTTTACCAGGCACTCCGTTTAAGAGAATTGAAGATGTTCCAGATTCCAGGATCATTTTTATCCACATGCACCAGCGCTCGTCAAAACCTTCGTATTTGAGAATGTTGAGAATGAAGTCATGTTCCATGGTATCGAAAGCTTTCTCAAAGTCTAGTTTTAGAATAACAATTTCTTTCCTAGATTGTTTGCATTGATGTATATATTCGAATGCCCATCCCAAGCAGTCTTGAATTGTGCGGGATTTGATGAAACCGTACTGGTTACGGTGAACAATTTTCAAAATCCATTTTGCAATCTTTCAGCTAGGATTTTGGTTAAGACTTTGAGCACACAATTAAGTAGGGATATCGGTCTGTAGTCATTAACAGTTTCAGGTGTACCTTTCTTAGGAATAAGTGTTATCAATGAGGTATTAAGGCAGTTGAGATTTATCTTTCCATCCCAGAAATCCTGACAAAGAGTATAAAAATCCTCCTTAATAATTTCCCAGCAGACTTTCAGAAATTGACCATTAAATTCGTACGGTCCTGGAGCCCTGTCAGCAGGTATTAGTTTAATGACCCTGTCAATTTCCTCAGTGGTAAAAGGCTCAAATAATTCCAAAAGTCCAGGATATTCTTGGATTAACTCAGATATTTCAAAATCATAAGTTGTGGTATTCGAAACACCCATTCTTTTCCTGAAGCACTCGAAGAAGGCCGCAGCTTTGTCATTGTGATTTTCAATGGAGTTACCATCTTCCAAAATAATCAAGGTGATTGAGTTTCTTCTGAATCTTTCCATTGCACGAGCATGAAAGTATTTTGTGTTCTCCTCACCTTTCATCGCCCATCGATAAGTACACCTCTTTTTCCAGTAATCACTCTGATATTTTAGAAGACGAAGGAGATGCTTCTTTAGAATTATTCTAAAAAAATTCTCAGGTACAAAAAGTTGTCGTAGCTCTTCAAGATTGTCAATTTGTGCTAGAATTCTATTACAGTTTTCAATGAGCATAAGTAATTTAGAGATTTTCTTGCTCCACATTTTGAGTGCATATCGCAATCTTTTTAACTTTGTTGAGATCTTTGTTGCGCTAGAGCTAGCTTTGATGGGAGTCGACCAAGAGTTTTTCACCGCGTCCATGAAACCAGGGTGAGATGGCCAGAAACTTTCGAACCAAATTTTTTTGCTCTTTGGAATAACTGTATCTATCGAAAGCACACATGGAGTATGGTCTGAAATTGGTCGGGATAGGGGTTTTACCATTATATTAGGGAAGATTGAAATCCATTCGGGTGATGAGAAAAACCAGTCCAACTGTTGCAATAAAGGTGACTGTTGCATGTTACTCCATGTGTATTTGCGTCCCTTTATGGGCAATTCCAAAAGCGCAAGAGAACCGATAATTTCATTGAATTTAATGATATCCTCAATGTTGCCACCTTCCTGATTTCTGTTATCCAATGACCTCATAAAATTAAAATCACCCATAAAAAGCCATAACTCCTCATCTTCTATTTCAATAGCTTCAAACCATTGCGTGAATTCAATCCTCTTAGGACCCTCACATGGCCCATATACATTAGTTAGATTCCAAGTTTGATTAGATACCAATGAGGTCAATTTAATTGTTAGTGCAAACTTGTAGCTATGCAATACTTGCCCAGTAAATTGGCCACTGCACCAAATAATTACAAGTCCTCCAGATGCCCCAGATGAAGGCACATATTCGAATTTATCAAATCTTCTAGGACAACATTTTCTCAGAAAAGAATGATCAAAATGCTCTTTCTTCATTTCTTGTAAACACACAATGGAGCAGTTTGATTCATTAATTTTATTACGGAGAGCTAAGCATTTTGGTTCTGAATTAATGCCACGGATGTTCCAACATAAGATGTTCCAAAGCACTGATGACATAGTCTGAAAAGGAATTAAAACAAGCTAACAAAATAAGCCAGGACAGATCAACCACAATAAGCAAAATAAATAAAAGCAGTGCTTTAAACTTGTCCGAGGTCCTGCTCCTCCTCCCCCTGCATCAGATTGTCTTCAGAGAGTTCTTCAGGAGGCACTCCACATATGTTGATTCCCAGATGCTGTAATGTCTTGATAGGAGTTGGAGGTGGTGCAGATTGAGAATATTGCACCTCCATCTCATGTTCCACAGTAGTAACATACATCTCAGGAATTTTCCTTGGCTTGACATGAGACTCTTTCCTTTTGATGCCAGACATAGACGGCGCTTTGAAACCTTTGTATCTAGTCGCTCTGACACTGCGGCGTACCTGAGTGACCTCCAGAGGGGCAGTAAGGCGGCGTCTCTTGCGTGTAGCAGCAGTATCCAGAAACATGTCCTCACGTGCATCCACTTCCTCCACGCTGTCCTGAGAGAAACAAGTATCCATAGAAACCTCCTGTTGCACTGAAAGCATGTTTCCTTTTCCATCATAGCCGAAGTTGTTGCAAGCAGACGAAACTTCCTTGTTGCAGTAGATGATCATGTTGTTTGCAGCAAAAGGTGTGAAGGGGAATCTGGTGTTGCAAGCCACATGGACCAACTCCTTAAGAAAAACTTGAAAACCGCCAGCAAAACAAAACCAATTCGCTTGCCTCTCCTCCTCAGCAAACTTGCACTGAATTCTGGGAGTGTGAACAGTTGAATAGAAGTGGATCAAGAACCCCAACAGATTCATTTCCCTACGAACCATGATATCAACAGTGTGAACATTGATCTGATTGAAATTTAGATCATTTCCCTGTCTCCCCTGTAAGAAATCTTCAGCAGCTTGTTCCACCATCTGAACATGCTCGTTCCATAAGCGGATTCCATCATCAAAACCAGAGTCCTCGGTCTGAATACCATCCATCATGGAGGGTCCATCGTAACCAGTGAACTGTCTGTAGCTAAAACCCTGGTACTGTTGAAGAACTGGAGGCAGAACATGCCATTCGCCCCAACCTTGTTGAGGGGGCTGCGGTGCAGGAGCTGCCTCCCAAGCATTTGCAGCATTTTCCATTTGCCAAACCTGGGCATTGTGCTGAGCTTGTTGCATGGCATTCAGAAACGGTAACTGAGACGGGTGTGGAGATGCCCCTAACGGAGGAGGAGCATCCTCATTTCCTTCAAGACCCAGACTTGGGTTTCTACCATTAAGCACATATACTGGTACAGTCCAAGATTTACCCATGCCACTGATATCCGTGAATCTTTTGATAACTAAGCTGAATGGCACAGACTTGAGCTCATTAATTAATACTCTGACCAACACTCTAGCTTTTTTGTGACCAGGACGGTGCCAAAACATGCATCTACCGAAGCAAGAAACCGCCTTCATGATGTAGTGCTCAGTTTGATAATCGAGCAGGAATCCTAGCAGCATTACCCATGCATCTCTCTCAATTATAGGGCGCCTCCTGTTTGGTCCATCATCATGACGCAGCAAATAAAAATTAGAATGTTCATCCAAGGCTTGTTCCCCCAAATCTACCATAGCATCTCTGATGATTCTATCCTCAAAACAAACCAAACTGACACAGGAAGGATAAATCTCTCCCTCAGTTGTGTTCGCATCATGATCATCTCTCAAAACCCGCCTAACCTCAGCAAGAACAGCTTCCCTATGTAGATCTGGGGGAGGAGGAACTACAAAAACTAGAGCAAACCTTGCGTGGTCAAGAGGCGGATCATCCACCACCATCATGTTCCTCTGCAACCTTCCTTCTGGCCCTTGCTGGATGTTCATGACGCCAGGGACGAACTGGTAGGGCATCACTGGTAGATTCGCCATGGTGCGAGAAGCAGAGAGAGCAGAGGAGAGAGATGGGATGTTGCAGGGTGGCAGAGCAGACGAAAACAGGGGGTGGTTTTGGGGAACTGGAGGCGTTATGATACTCTGAGTAGAATGCGTATCGTCCGGGGTATTTTGGTCAAGTGTAGGATAAGCACGAGGTTCTCTCTCCAACTGTTTAGGAATCCAAATTTGTTTATAGCACATTTTATGAAATCTGGCAAATGGATAAACAAAACTGCATTCCTTAATGGATTTATTAAAGAAGAGTTGTATATGATGCAACGAGAAGGTTTTGTCAATCCTAAAGGTACTAACAAAATATGCAAGCTCCAGCGATCCATCTATGGACTGGTGCAAGCATCTCGGAGTTGGAATATACACTTTGATAAGTTGATCAAAGCATATAGTTTTATACAGACTTGCGGTGAAGCCTGTATTTACAAGAAAGTGAGTGCGAGCACTACAACATTTCTGATAAGTATATGTGAATGACATATTGTTGATTGGAGATAATATAGAATTATTCTGCAAAGCATAAAGGAATGTTTGAAAGAAGTTTTTCAAAGAAAGACCTCGGTGGAGCTGCTTACATATTGAACATCAAGATCTATAGAGATAGATCAAGACGCTTAATAAGTTCTTCAATGAGTACATACCTTGACAAGATTTTGAAGTAGTTCAAAATGGAATAGTCAAAGAAGGAGTTCTTGCCTGTGTTCAAGGTGTGAAGTTGAGTAAGACTCAAAACCCGACCACGGCAGAAGATAGAGAGAGGATGAAAGTCATTCCCTATGCCTCAGCCATAGGTTCTATAAAGTATGCCATGCTTTGTACCAGACCTATTGTATACCCTGCCCTGAGTTTGGCAAGGGAGTACAATAGTGATCTAGGAGTAGATCACTGGACATTGGTCAAAATTATCCTTAGTGGAATAAGGATATGTTTCTCGATTATCGAGGTGACAAAAGGTTCATCGTAAAGGGTTACGTCGATGCAAGTTTTGACACTGATCCAGATGACTCAAAGTCTCAATCTGGATGCATATTGAAAGTGGGAGAAATTAGCTAGAGTAGCTCCATGCAGAGCATTGTTGACATAGAAATTTGCAAAATACACACGGATCTGAATGTAGCAGACCCGTTGACTAAACTTCCCTCACAAGCAAAACATGATCACACCTTAGTACTCTTTGGGTATTAATCACGTAGCGATGTGAACTAGATTATTGACTCTAGTAAACCCTTTGAGTGTTGGTCACATGACGATGTGAACTATGGGTGTTAATCACATGGTGATGTGAACTATTGATGTTAAATCACATGGCGATGTGAACTAGATTATTGACTCTAGTGCAAGTGAGAGACTGAAGGAAATATGCCCTAGAGGCAATAATAAAGTTATTATTTGTTTCCTTATATCATGATAAATGTTTAATATTCATGCTAGAATTGTATTTACCGGAAACATAATACATGTGTGAATACATAGACAAACAGTATGTCACTAGTATGTCTCTACTTGACTAGCTCGTTGAATCAAAGATGGTTAAGTTTCCTACCAATAGACATGAGTTCTCATTTGATTAACGGGATCACATCATTAGAGAATGATGTGATTGACTTGACCCATTCTGTTAGCATAGCACTTGATCGTTTAGTTTGTTGCTATTGCTTTCTTCATGATTTATACATGTTCCTATGACTATGAGATTATGCAACTCCCGTTTACCGGAGGAACACTTTGTGGGCTACCAAATGTCACAACGTAACTGGGTGATTATAAAGGTGCTCTACAGGTGTCTCCGAAGGTACTTGTTGGGTTGGCGTATTTTGAGATTAGGATTTGTTACTCCGATTGTTGGAGAGGTATCTCTGGGCCCACTCGGTAATGCACATCACTATAAGCCTTGCAAGCATTGCAACTAATGAGTTAGTTGTGGGATGATGTGTTACGGAACGAGTAAAAAGACTTGCCGGTAACGAGATTGAACTAGGTATTGAGATACCGACGATCGAATCTCGGGCAAGTAACATACCGATGACAAAGGGAACAACGTATGTTGTTATGCGGTTTGACCGATAAAGATCTTCATAGAATATATAGGAGCCAATATGAGCATCCAGGTTCCGTTATTGGTTATTGACCGGAGACGTGTCTCGGTCATGTCTACATAGTTCTCGAACCCGTAGGGTCCGCACGCTTAAAGTTCGATGACGGTTATATTATGAGTTTATGTGTTTTGATGTACCGAAGGAGTTCGGAGTCCCAGATGAGATCGGGGACATGACGAGGAGTCTCGAAATGGTCGAGACGTAAAGATAGATATATTGAACGACTATATTCGGACATCGGAAAGGTTCCGAGTGATTCGGGTATTTTCGGGAGTACCGGGGAGTTACGGGAATTCGTATTGGGCCTTAATGGGCCATACGGAAAAGGAGAGAAAGGCCCCAAAGGGTGGCCGCACCCCTCCCATGGGCTGGTCCGAATTGGACTAGGGAGGGGGGCGCCCCCTTCCTTCCTTCTCCTTTTCCCTTCCCTTTCCTTCCCTCCTACTCCTACTACTTGGAAGGGCTCCTAGTTCTACTAGGAAAGGGGGAATCCTACTCCCGGTGGAAGTAGGACTCCCCTAGGGCGCGCCATAGAGAGGGCCGGCCCTTCCCCTCCTTCACTCCTTTATATACGGAGGCAGGGGGCACCCCAAAGACACAACAATTGATCTCTTGATCTCTTAGGCGTGTGCGGTGCCCCCTCCACCATAGTCCACCTTGATAATATCGTAGCGGTGCTTAAGCAAAGCCCTGCGTCGGTAGAACATCATCATCGTCACCACGCCGTCGCGCTGACGGAACTCTCCCTCAAAGCTCGGCTGGATCGGAGTTCGAGGGACGTCATCGAGCTGAACGTGTGCTGAACTCGGAGGTGCCATGCGTTCGGTACTTGATCGGTCGGATCGTGAAGACGTACGACTACATCAATCGCGTTGTGCTAACGCTTCCGCTATAGGTCTACGAGGGTACGTGGACACACTCTCCCCTCTTGTTGCTATGCATCACCATCATCTTGCATGTGCGTAGGAAATTTTTGAAATTACTACGTTCCCCAACACTCCGGCCTCCTGTCTTGCTTCTTTTGGACCAGCAAGAACGTCGCCAATAACCGTACGTGGACGCATCGTCTCCAGAATTTTCGCCAAGTACCTCTACATGCGGAATCGCCAAGTACACGACCCGGATGCGCCAAGTTTGACTATGAATGGCTACACGTCCGACCCCGTATTCGAACTTCAAGCGTCAAGTTCCACTATCAATGTCATGAATCCGACAAGACCAAGTGTACGACTACGCCCGACGATGCAACAAGTACCTCTACCATAGACCCCCGAAGGCACCGTGGATGTCAAGTTCCTCGCCATGTACGACTACCGGCGCCGAAGACCCACGTAACGCAAGCGCCAAGTTCAACTACTGTCGCGTGAACCACTACTTCCCACAACACCCCGAGAACGTCTACTTCCTCTACTTTGCACCAAACCCGAACCATCCCGTTTTGCACGCTTCAAAGGTATAACCCCGAGACGACGTCGTGGACCGAATGCATGTGTTGTATGAGATGCATGTTTGGGTGTTGTATCCTCCCGTGAACGTTAGTTGTTTCCCCCGCTTGGCATCGTCGTTGACCCGTGGGAACCCGGTTACCGGGAGCACCCCACCTTTTTCATTGCATGACACGCTCCCGTTACTTCTTCTTTTGCACTGGCATCTCAATCGAGTTACCGGAACCGATATGTTGCCGTGGCATCATTTTCGGATTCGTTGCCGTGGCACCCCTTTCGTTTCTGCCACGATGACAAATGCTTCTTAATATGCTCCTTATCATCTTCATGTCAACTTTTTCATAAGATTGCATCCAACTTGAATATGTCATCCACATCATGATAACAACATCAAGTAGGTTTAATTTGTTGTTGCATTAAATTGCTAATACATATGGGGATTACCGGATTTGTTGCTTGTTATATCCGGCCCCATTTAAATTGTTTAGATAGTATAGTTTTGTTATGCTTCACCTCGTGCCATGCTAACCAACATTTAATATTGTTGAGTACCTAAACGAGAGAGAACTAAATAAGTCATGTGGTGTTTTCTTCAATATGCAACTCCGTGGCATATTGACCTCCACTTAATTTTGTAGTGTTGTTTGTTGCACTTTGCCATGCCATGCTTCATTAAACCGGACATGCATCATACTTGGTTGTGCATCATGCCATGTTTATGTGATGGTTGTTTACTATATTGCTTGTTTCTTTCCGGGTTGCTTCTCTCGTTAGCTCCGGTTTCATTCCGGAGTTATGAGGATCCGTTCGACTACGTCCGTTTGTCTTCTTCATGGACTCGTTCTTCTTCTTTGCGGGATCTCAGGCAAGATGACCATACCCTCAAAATCACTTCTATCTTTGCTTGTTAGTTGCTCGCTCTATTGCTATGCCGCGATACCTACCATTTGCTTTATCATGCCTCCCATATTGCCATGTTAAACCTCTAACCCACCTTGTCCTAGCAAACCGTTGTTTGGCTATGTTACCGCTTTGCTCAGCCCCTCTTATAGCGTTGCTAGTTGCAGGTGAATATTGAAGTTTGTTCCTTGTTGGAACATGGGTTTTGTTGGGATATCATTATTATATCTTGTTTACTTTAATGCATCTATATACTAGGTAAAGGGTGGAAGGCTCGGCCTTATGCCTGGTGTTTTGTTTCACTCTTACCGTCCTAGTTTCCGTCATACCGGCATTATGTTCCTTGATTTTGCGTTCCTTACGCGGTCAGGTTATAATGGGAACCCCTTGACAGTTCCCCTTGAATAAAACTCCTCCAGCAAGGCCCAACCTTGGTTTTACCATTTTCCTACCTACCACAATATACCTTCTCTTGGGTTTTGTAGACTCAAGGGTCATCTTTATTTTAACCCCCCCGGGCCAGTGCTCCTCTGAGTGTTGGTCCGAAACGAGTAGACTGCGGGGCCACCTCAGGGCAACTTGAGGTTTGGTTTTACTCGTAGGATGTCTCATCCGGTGTGCCCTGAGAACGAGATACGTGCGACTCCTATCGGGATTTGTCGGCACATCGGGTGGCTTTGCTGATCTTGTTTTACCATTGTCGAAATGTCTTGTAACCGGGATTCCGAGTCTGATCGGGTCTTCCTGGTAGAAGGAATATCCTTCGTTGACCGTGAGAGCTTGTGATGGGCTAAGTTGGGACACCCCTGCAGGGTTTTGAACTTTCAAAAGCCGTGCCCGCGGTTATGGGCAGATGGGAATTTATTAATATCCGGTTGTAGAAAACCTGACACTTAACTTAATTAAAATAAATCAACAGCGTGTGTAGCGGTGATGGTCTCTTTTCGGCGGAGTCCGGGAAGTGAACACGGTTCTTGTGTTATGCTTGAATGTAAGTAGTTTCAGGATCACTTCTTGATCACTTCTAGCTTCACGACCGTTGCTTTGCTTCTTTTCTCGCTCTCATTTGCGTAAGTTAGCCACCATATATGCTAGTGCTTGCTGCAGCTCCAACTCACTACCTTTTCCTACCCATAAGCTTAAATAGTCTTGATCGTGAGGGTGTGAGATTGCTGAGTCCCCGTGACTCATAGATTACTTCCAAAACCAGATGCAGGTGCCGATGATACCAGTGCAGATGACGCAGCTGAGCTCAAGTGGGAGCTCGACGAAGATCGTGTTCGTTGTGTTGATTTGTTTCTAGTTGATCAGTAGTGGAGCCCAGTCGGGGCGATCGGGGATCTAGCATTAGGGGTGGTCTTCTTTTATTTTGGTTCTGTAGTCGGACCTTGATTTATTCTGGATGATGTAATGCTATATTAATGTATTGTGTGAAGTGGCGATTGTAAGCCAACTCTTTATCCCTTTCATATTCAGTACATGGGACGTGTAAAGATTACCCCTCTTGTGACATGCCTACTACGCGGTTATGCCTCTAAATCGTGCTCCGGCACGTGGGAGATATAGCCGCATCGTGGATGTTATACCAGCTATCATGCAGCCACTGGCCGTAGGTAGCTAGCTAGCAAGGGCGCGGCCACGACGAGCGCCAAGAGAGCGGCGCGGCGCGGCGTAGTGAGATCGAGCGACGCGACAAGGGCGAGCGGCGAGCGACGCGGCGAGGGCGGCGAGCGGGGTGGAGCAGGGACGGTCGAGCTCGACGGCGAGCGGACCGGAGCAGGGGCACTCGTGCTCAGCTGCGAGCGGGACGGAGCAGGAACGCATCGAGTAGAATGTGCATGCGGTGAGAGTAGACCAACTAATAAAAATACAGACATAGAGGAATGGGTGGGTGACAAGCAGGACAAGCCCGGATGCAGACGAGCGGAAGGGACAGAGAAAGCGCTTGCTTTGTGTCCGCCCGCGACTTAAATATAACTCAAATTTGTAACGAAAATAGATCCACACGGACACAAAATAGACACATAATAGAAATAAGTCGCTACGTTGGGCCACCATTTTTGTTCGCAACGAGCCAAACAAACACAGCCGAACAAAATAGATCGCTCCATTAAAATTGCTCTAACGGACTGAATAGACCGAAAACAAACAAGGAGAAGCTGCACAAGACCATGGCGCGCTCCAGTCATCACTCGCCGGAAAAAGGTCACATCAAAAATCGATCACACCAAGTTCCCATGCCGCTCCACTCATGGCATCTCGACGTTTCTCCAGGTCACAAGCCCTAAGGCCAACTCCAATGTACGATTTTTAACAAAGGTCCGTTTTACTTGAATTTTATCCGTTTGGGTAGGACAATATAATTATGTTCGGGCATGTCCTGAGATACGGTGGTCGTGCGTCCACACGCTGACGCATCATGTTCGTCGCTTTTTTCAAACGTCAATTTTCGAATAAACCACGCCCTAGTTCAAACCAGCGGCCCTAGTTCACGTCGGAACACAGCCAATGGTCCTACACGTCCTCGCCGGCAACACAGCCAGCCTACAAAATAAATAGTTATGTCGCCGATAGCACAGTCAGCGCCGGACAACACAGCCAGCCCCCGAAATAAATAGGTTTCTCGCCGCGCACAACAAGCGGCCGACATCTATGCCAGCCTCCAAAAAAACGGCCACGGCCGAACAGACGACCTAGTTCAGGCCGTCGGCGTCGAACATCTCCTTCTGCCTGGCCTCAAACCAACTCCTCGTCTTCTCGCTCATCTTGCTCATCTTGATCAAGTCTACACTCATGATCACTAGGGCCACCTCCTTTGCTTTGGTTGCGGCATTGGTGGCCTCGATGTCGAGCTGTCTCTACCTGGCCGTGACATTGGCGGTCTCGATGTCGAGCTGTCTTTGTCGGGACGCCTCCTCCATGTCGATCTTCCTCTTCTTGGCCGCCTCCTCCATCTCAAGTTTCTTCCATTGAAGCTCTAGGTATTGCTTCATTTGCTCGTCCTTATTTTGTCATTTTTTCTCGTCCCTCACATCCTTTTGAGAGATCATTGCCGTGCAAAGTCTCATGCAAGGCCATGGATGACGCATCACATATGTCGTCCACCTTGGAGTTGGTCTTGCCCCTCAGCCTCTTCAACACCTCACCATCTCCACCTCCGGCCAACGTGGCCGTCTTCTTGTCTCTACTCCTTTGAGGTTCACGGTATTGATCTTTGAACTTAGGGCAATTGTTGATTATAGTCTGTTGACACACGAACACGTCACGTGTACCCTCGACGCCGGGGGTGATGCACCGTAGCTCACGTCGAAGGAGACCCGACCGACAGCGCGATACACAAGACAGTCAGCGGGCGCTTTTGAAAACCCGAAACCCCACACGCCCGGGAGGGACCCCGTCAAGGAGTGCGGCGGCTATGGGCTGCCCTAGGTCGATTCGCTCGCTCCTAGAGCCTCGTGGATCGCTGCCCTCCAACGCCGAAGAATGAATGAAGAACGAGAAAGAAAGGTACAAGGGTAGGGGATAAAGATAGATGAACACAAAAGTGTAATAGATTAATTGGTTCGATTGGTGTTGTTCAATCGGCCATCACCCCCAACATATATAAGAGGCGGCTGGACTTCCCGTACAAACAAAGGATTCATCTAGGCTTTCCTTACAAAAAAAAATACATCAATTCACGTCCTAGAGTCCTAGTTCTATTCCAACTCGGATTCAGTCTGAATCTGGCCCAACTTCTATCTTCCTCCTTGCGCGGGCCGCCGAGCTTGCATATGACCTCCGATCAAGACGGCCCAAGTATGAAACTTGTGTGCCTCGACGAGACGAACAATTCTTATGTTAAACACTTTTCCAAATAAGACCATCTTGAATATTCTACGAAGTCATCTTTAATATCCAGTCGGACTCGGTCATGTAACGGACTGGATTGTCCGAGTCTCGTAGTGAACTTACAGGCCGTATACTATCTCAGATGATAATGACTCCAAAACCAAAGTTTACCGTTTTAATGATGCGCACAACTTCCGTGTTGATCACTTTTCCATCCGAGGTCATCTGGATTACCTTTCGGGCACATCTTCAGTTTCACTCGGATCCGAGCTCATCCACTCGGATATTAGAGTTTTTCGTCGGACTGGACCTTTTCACTCGGATGTTAGAGTCTTTCACTCGGAAGACAATCTTTCACTCGGATGACTATAATTTCACTCGGAAGACAATCTTTCACTTGGATGAATATATTTCACTCGGAAGGCAATATCTTACTCGAACGTCAAGTTTTCTTTTCACTCGGATAATAATTTCACTCGGATTACTATATTTTCACTCAGAAGCCAATCTTTTACTCGATCGATAAGTTTTCACTTGACCTTTTACTCGATCGGTAGGTTTTCACTCGGATGGTAAACTTTTCACTCGGATTTCCCGACTGAAAACACAGCCTGATCTTGATTTGCCTCTCTAGGTTGCATACGATCTTGGATTGAGACAAATTTTATATGAAAAACGATCGGCTCGACGAGACATAACTTTTTCGTTTTGAAGGTTTTTCGATTCAAGGCTGCCTTGATGGCCGAATTACTCGCGCAACCTATCAGACAAGTGTGTGGCACCTCGCGCCATATTTCTGTTGAGATTCGGTCTGCAGTGTATTGCCTCTAACTTTTGCATATGAACTCGGATTGAGATGATTTATATATCAAAATCAATTGGCTCGACGAGACGAAGACAATTCCTTAAGAGTGCTCCTTCATCCGAGGTCATCTTGAAGACGTGATTGGCCAAAAACCACTCGAAAATTGAATTATGGCACTCGGAGTATAGTTTCGGTCCGTAAAATAAGGTCGAATGAATATAACCGAAATATCAAAGTTGTCCCACTCGGAGATGTGAATCTTTTCATGCTGAAAACCCGTTCACTCGATATCATCATCATTGCAATCTATATCTTGCCAAAATCAGGTGTCAACACATGCCCCCCTGTTTTCTGGCAGAGCTTGTGTGCCAGAAAATACCTTGCTTAGGGTAATGTTTAAGCACGATGTCAACACTCCATCGGCTGTGCATGTTGAGTATGATAATTTTAATCATCCATATGCTCATGTTTGTTGCTTCTTCGGTAGAGCCTCTTGGATAATAGTTGTCTGAAAACAACAATTGGATGTCACAAAGGCTTCCACGTAAGTTTCTTATGTCAATCCGGACCTTGCATTTGTCCAGGCATTCCCTGGGAATATTAGAACCCTTCAACGAAGACGGTTGCCGAACGATTATGACCATGCACCTCAAAGGAATACCGTCAACTGTTCGGCAACTCAACTCGTTATCAAAGTACACCATCAAGCCTCCGCCGAACAACGGCTGTCTCCTGACT
Organism: Triticum aestivum; assembly: GCF_018294505.1. Lineage (NCBI taxonomy): Eukaryota > Viridiplantae > Streptophyta > Magnoliopsida > Poales > Poaceae > Triticum > Triticum aestivum. The sequence continues at coordinate 87,294,436 of NC_057812.1, read as the reverse complement.
TGGATCCTGCAAATAAATAACATTTGGAGTCGGGGCTCTTTTATGCACTAGAACCTTGATTGGTGGTCGACTCAATAATTAAGTTGGCCTCGCCAGTATTGGCAAACAATGAGCATCGGCTATAGGAGTAGGAAATCAACCATGGTGAACACTGTTAGCCAGATGTCGGGTTTGTCAACACAATAAATTCTGAGGGCGATATGCAAATATCGGCCATGCGTTCTTATCTCAAAAGTGCTCGGGAGTCCGTCCACCAAAGTGTGAATAGCCGAAATAAGTCAGATGTTTCGGCTGAGGATAAATTCCATAGCATTGATTTTGATGGTATGATTGAAGAATATGGATGAGACGCCTCCTGGAGTCTCCTATATGAAAATTGTCGTCCTCGCCTACGGGCTTTATACTTGTACTCCCTTATTTCTGCTGGCTTCGCAACAGGAGATGTGATGCGGCTCTTGACTCGAGGATTTCCCTTAGGAACCCAGGCCATGTTCCTCTTCTCCAGCTCTTTGGCCCTAAGACGTTTTAGCTTCTTCTGTTGCGAATATGGTAAGCCGAGTGGGCGTCCCGGCTGGGACTTTGGTTTATGCACTGGCAAATTCTTCTTGACTTCGGGCATCTCTGGCTTGGCCTGTCCAAACTTGACTATCGGATCCTTGAAATTTACTTGCTTCACTTTCTTGTCCTTAGCAGCCAACATAGGCTCGGCTGGCTTTTTGTCATTTGGAGTCGGATCTGAAATAGCACTCTTGCGGCCATCCTTTTCCTTCTTCACTTTTTTAACACTTGTTGCAATAGAAGGTCGGACATCATTTCTATTTTGACTGCTCCTCTTGGGAACCCATGCCATGTTCTTCTTTCTCAACTCATGTGCACTAAGTCTTTGTAATTCCTTCTCTTGCCAATGTGCTAAGCCGAGTGAGCACGTCGGCTGTGATTTTGTTTCAACCAATGCCAACTCTTTTTTGGCCTTGTGCACTCTCAACTTCTTCCCTTTAGATTTGGCACTTGATTGACTTGCCTCGTTGCCTTTTGTAGCCAATGTCAATACTTTAACTGGCTCTTTGTTATTTGAGAACAAATCTGAAGTAGCACACTTACGACCATCTTTCTTGACCTGGTACACTTGCTTGACCACCTCTTTCTTATTCCTTGAGCTCCGGACCGATTCCTTATGATTGAAACGGTCTTTGACGTGTGATTGTTCATCAAATGTTGATCTTTTTGGAGCTGCATAATGTTGGCGAGATGATCTAAAATAAGATGGATAATTTGCCCTTGTATCATACCTGCCCCATGATGGATATGGATTTACATGAGCGTAGGGAGGCATCCACGACATTGGCATTGGCGGCCCAAAAGTAGGATATGAAGTCTGCTTGCTCAACGTCTTCCTTTGCCAATCCAAGTCTTCAGATTTATGCCTTGGGGGTGACTTCGATGCTTTTGCTTCACTCGGCCGATAAGCACTCTTTGCCTCACTTATCTTTTGGTACTTTTCTAATAACTGCGCAAAAGTGACTTTCGGTTTTTTGCTTTTTTCTTACCATGACATTTGCTTTCTTTGGTTGTGCGTGCACCGGTCTTTGAATTCTCTTGTTTCCCCCCAGTGCTAGATGTTATCATTGTAGCTTTGATGGAATTTCCGTCTTCAAGATTGTTCTTGATGCACTTTTTAACAATATCCTTGCTCGAAGACTTGACCCCATCATCATTGACGTGTACATGTCCACTTTTAGATAAATCGGCTGAAGATAGCCGAGTCAGCATTTGATGGCCGTCAAAATGATCCGACTATCCAAATGATCGTGCCTCAACAAACTCCAATCGTCCTATCTTGTCCGATTGCTTGACTTGATGGATCATGTTGCAATCTTTGACATTTTGCTTGAACGAACATTGTGTTGGCTCTTGTCTTGATGGCTCGACATCATGATCAATTATAATAATAAGATTAGTCAGCGATGTACCCATGATGTGATCCACTATGACTGCACTGGACGTACACTCCTGGTCCATTAACGGATATTATGATACCGGCTTCGATACAAAACAACCGAGCGGTGTCAGTTTAACATCATCCGACTCGTCTATGCATTGATTTTCGTCCCCCTTTCCCGATGCTCTTGAATCGGCTATCCTGGAGAACTTTGAACCTGGTTTTATATTCCTGCAACCAAAATAATTATAGAATATACTTCTCATCTGAGACCAAGTGTTAGCCAGGCATGAAACAAACAAAGTTGCCCATATGAATATAAAGTTCAGTCGGCATGACGGGAACAACTTTGGTTGCGATAAGTTGTCACTATTAGCCTCTATGAATGGTGCCATGTGTTGATCAGCATGATTAGTAACAAGGTAATTCGAAACAAACAGATTACTCATCTCGCTCGGTCTTTCAAAATTAATTAGAATCTTACTAACGGGTGCATCAACAATATCATTTTGACCGAATCGAAAACTGAGTAAACTCTCGGCTAGGTGTACCTTTGTGAAGTCGTTGGAACGAGAAGATGGTTGCACCACTGGAACAATACCTTGCTCCGCTTCTGAATAATTCTCGAATGCATCTTCCTCTTTTTCTGGATCTCGTGTGTCAGGTGGTAGGTGCGACATATGCCAACGGGTGGCTTATCATTGTGGGAGCCAGTAAGACGTCGCCGGTGCCTGGAAACAGGATGAGGTGAAGACATGGACGCCGATGAATCTTACCCAGCTTTGGGGCTCTCCGTGGAGATAACACCCCTACTGCTGCTCTGCGGGGTCTCCGCATGATCACTAGATGAATAAGTAGCTACACGATGCTCCTTGAGCTGTTTGGGCGAGAGGAGGAAAAAGGGCACGGCTCGCTCTCTTCTCCTCCCTATGTGGTGTCTAAAACTAGCAGGGATCGACCCTTTGCATGGGTATCCCGGGGGGTTTATATAGGCCTACCCCTGAGGGTACAATGGTAATCCGGCTGGGCGTGGGGCCCAGCCGTCTGTGTCTACACTCGCCGGCTTCTGCACCGACTGCTGGGGCCCGCCGGCTGGTGGGTCCCGCCGGTTGCCGGCTCCTTGGTCGACAGGCAGGCCCCACTGTCCAGGGCCTTGTCGGGGGCTGGTTACTGTTGCTCAATCTTGGTGACGAGGGCTTCGCCGAGGTGGGCGTGGCTACAGTGCCGCCGTCTGGCGGGTGATCGATGTAGCCTCATCGTGTCTTGTCTCCTTAATGGGGCGTCTCCTTCGAGGGAAGTGGCAAGCCGGCTATGGAGAGCCGGCTTTGTCTTGGCTGACTGGGGAGGCCTGACCGCCTTCAGGTGTCTCTCTGCCCGAAGGGGCCCACCGCCCGTGGGCCGCGCTGGCAGCCCGTCGTGGATGACATCAGGGTCAACGTGGCAACAGTGTTGCGCCGGACGGGTCATGGCCACCCGTACGGCGCACTGTGCCAGGCGTGCTCTAGGATTTGGGGGTGGCAAGCTTCACTATAGCCACGCCCCGTCACATCGCCGTTATGTGGATGCAGACTTCGAGGGTACGATCTTGACCGCTTTGTGGGAGCCGGCTTCTTGGAGTCGGCCTTCTCGCGGCCGGCTTCTCGGAGCCGGCCCTCCCGCGGCTTTCTTCATGAGGGCTGAAGTCGGGCCGCCTTCCGATAGCCGGCCTGGGAGACAGCCGGCAAGGGGAAGGCGGCCCCGTGTCTTGGATTCTTGAGGGCCGAATTGGCTTGTAATTTTTTCAGAAGGGCCAGGGGGAGCCGGATAGGCTACCCATGGTTATTTACTCCGACAGTAGTCCCCGAAGCTGATCGAGCTTCGAGGCTGACAAAGGGACGAGAAGCTAGGTCAGCTTCCTATCCGAGGGGCCGGCTTTGCTTGTGCGCGCCGTCTTCGGAAAGCTCCGTTTCTCGTAGGCGGGAACGCGGGCCACGTGGCAAGGAAATCCTGCCAATGCACGCGCGCGATAGGACACCGCCGCAGGCCCGGGCCCGCCACTCATAGGCCTCGGCCCGAGCGCGGATCTTCTGCGGCCCACATGGACCGCTCGCCTTCCCGCGTCGGTTTTATTATGCCATCAGGGCACAATAATCGCGGGACGTGGGGGAGTGGGCACAGTTGATCCCCATGTTCCTCCACGCCGCGCCTCCTCGGCTCCGCCGCTCGGGTCTATAAGTAGGAGGAGGAGGGGGAGTGGCAAAGGCTCGCACACTCTCCCTTACTCCGCCCCTTCTCGCCCTCCTTCTTCTTCTCTTTGCCGCAGCAACCCTTTGTCGCGCCGTTCCTCCGTCGCTTCATCTTGCTCCCCGCTGCATCGCTCCCATGGCGCTGTCGAGCTCGTGGGATGGCTCCAACCTCCACGAGGACCACGTCGAGTTCCTCCCCCGGACGCGGCGCCTGCCGGGCGAGAACTTCGTGCGGGTTCGTCAAGCGCCGGCGAGGGAGATTTCGCCGGCACCGGAGGAGGGCGAGCGGGTGATCTTCCGCTCGCACTGCCTGCGCGGCTTCGGCTTCCCGGCGAGCGGATTCCTTCGAGCCTTCTTCGAATTCTACCACCTCCAGCCGCATCACCTCTCGCCCAACGCGGTGATGCTGCTGTCGGCTTTCGTCACCCTATGCGAGGGCTTTCTTGGGGTTCTCCCCACGCTCGAGCTCTGGGGGGAATTCTTCCAAAGCAAGCTCGGGACCGTCGTCGCGGGCGTGCCCACCCCCTACGGAGCCTTCATTGCCATGAGGCGGGCGAGCGAGAACAATCTGTTCCCGTCCATTCCGCTGATCCAGTCGGTGAAGCTCTGGCAGAAGTCCTACTTTTACGTGAAGAACGTCGCCCAGCAAGGCGACTACGTCAACCTGCCGGCTTACGTAGCCGGCCCGCCGGCTGGGAGGCAACCTTCGTGGAGCTACCGGGCCAGGTCGTTGTCCCAGGCCGGGAACGCAGCCGTCTCCCGACTTCGGGTGATGATCCAGTCGGAGGGCCTGACCGGTGCCGACTTGGTGGCCGCCTTCGTGGAGCGTCGGGTACTTCCGCTCCATGGCCGGCCTCACATGATTTGCCAGATGAGTGGCCGCTTCGACCCGTGCCGGCTGAGCACCAGGGAGATGCCTCATGCAGAGGTGTCTTATATGGTGAACTACATCTCCAACTGCAAGCTCGCCGAGGATTGGCGATACGGCAAGGAGCCGTATTCCCACGCCAACCCTCCGCCTGTCGTAAGTTTTTTTCTTCTTTTCTTCCTTTTTGTAGCCGGCCTCATGATAGCCGACCCTTGATCAATTGGTTTGCCTTTAGCAGAACCCTCTTCTTCCGCCGACGGCCGGGGCCGCGGGGGTAGAGCGCCAACTCCTCCCCGATCGCACGGTGCACGACACCGACGATCCGGACCTGGGAGCGGCCGCCATGGAAGACGCCATAGTGGGGGAAGGCGACGAGGCCGGAGGCGCGGGACCCGGGGCCGGCTTCGAAGACTGGCCGGATGACGACGAGGTCGAAGCCGCCCCGCACCGCCAGCCGGCGCCTGATCATCAAGGCGCGGGCTCGTCTGCCGTGCCGGCTGCCCATGGCGGCGCGCAGAAGCGCCGGGCCGCGTCGACCTTCTTCGGCAACCGGCCGGAGAAATTCAAGGTTTCCACGGCGGCGACCAAGCGAGATGAGGCGGCCGTGAAGGCAGCCCGCTTCCACAAGGCGGTGAAACAACCGCAGGCGATCTCGGCGTAAGTCGTCGAATGTCTTGCATATATTTTTTTGTTGTCTTTTTCGACCGAAGCTCTTCTAAACCTTTCTTTATTCGCCGAACAGGGCACCGCTTTCCCTTGAGCGGGGTCCTGGCGGCTCCGTAGTCGGGCCGACTGGAGGGTCTTCAAGCTCCCGTCGCGTGGATCCCCACGCCGACCTTAGGGAGGCCACGGAGCAGAACGCACGGGAGGCGCGGGAGGAGCGGGAGGCGGCGGAACGAAGGACCGCCCAGGCGACGAAGGAGCAAGCCGACGCGGCGGCCAAGGCCCGGGCGAAGGCAGCAGCCGCGGAGACGGAGGCGGAGGCCTCGCACAACCAGCCTCCGCTGCTCGTCGTTCCCCTCCGCGCCGTGGCCCCCGACATTCCCGTGCCCCCGTCGGAGGAGGTCGACCAAGGACCGCCGGTGATGGAGAGGAGGGAGGACCACGCGATCTTCGTGGAGGGGGCGCCGCAGACGGCGCCAACTGGAGCGGGCCAAAGCGGCCAATCATCTGTGGCGCCAGAGCAGCCGTCCGGGGGCGAGCCAGAGGCAAGGGCCGGCCTCGAGGTGCATCCGGCATTGCGCCGGCGCGCAGGGGGTGGCACCTTCGTGCCGGAACCGCACCGAGCAGCGGGCGCTAGCCAGACAGCGGAGGCCCTGGAGGCGGCCAGCGCCAGCATGTCCGAGTGGACTCCCAGTGGGGGGACGGGCGAGCTGAACGCGGCGGCCCAGGAGGTCCGGAACCGGCTTCAAGCTCAGGCCGCCTCGCTGCAGCGATACACCCAAGAGTTCCTCGCGACGCGGGCTGTCATCCGGGTGAGTCTTCTGGCCTTGGTTATTTTGCTCTTTTGATTTCTTCCATGGGGGCGCGTCAGCGCACCCACTGGGTGTAGTCCCCGAGTTCTGAGTCGGCTGCTGCGCAGGCGGCTTGGAATTTACTAGGTTCTGACAACTTAACTCATCCTCGCCTCCTGTATAATCTTCCAGGAGTATCATAACCTCCGCGCAGCCGCCTTCAACTCCCAGGCTCAGGAGCTGGGCCGGAGAACCGAGGACCTGACCAGCAGCCGGAGTGCGTGTTTGTTTCGTTCATCTCCTGTGGGGGCGTGTCAGCGCACCCACTGGGTGTAGTCCTCGAGATTCGGGCCGACTGCTGAGCAGCCGGGTCGGATCTTCCTTGACGACTTCTTCCTTATTAATTTTTCCTTTGTCTTCATGCTTGCAGGAGCCAATGCCGACTTGAGGGGGCAGCTCAGCGGGGCCAAAGCCGCCCTTCGCGCCAAGGAAGCCGAGTACAACTCCTTGGTCCTGGAGCGTGACCGCCTGGCCAAGAAGTTGGCCCACCAGGAGGAGAGCAACAAGGCGGCCCTGAAGAAGGTGCAGGACAGCGAGGGCACCCTGAAGGCCGAGTTTGAGACCGAAGCGGCGGGCTGGGCTGAAGCGAAGCAGGCGCTGAGCGAGGGCTTCAGTCGTATCGAGGATCTGATCGATGGTAAGCCGCCTTCTTCACTCCCTGCTTGCCCCTTGATCCCTGATTTGTGTTCTGACTTGTGCTGCTTTTTGTTCTCTGTGCAGACTACTTTCCCGGCTACTCCGTCTTCGCCACCCAATCCATCGAGGCCCATCGCGAGGCACGCCGGCAGGCGGGGGCTGAAATCGCGCTGGAGCGAGCCGGACGCTTAAGGAGCAACTCTTGGCGGTCCAAGCCCGGCTGCAGCCGGCTCACCGTATGCTCCGTCGCCTCCAGCGCGCCGGGGCGCAGGTGTTGGCCGCCCTCTGGCCAAGCGAGACGATTCCCCGCACCCCGAGTCGGACTGCCGACTGGCTGGAGGTTGCGGTTGGCCGCTTCGAGGCCTGGAAGGCATCGGCAGCCCGGCTTGGGGCTGGGCAGGCGCTGGAGTTTGTCTGAGCCTGGTATCCGGGGCTGAACCTGGACCAGCTGCGCACCTGGCGACTGGAGGCCGATGAAAAGATGGAGGAGGTGCGGCCGTCTATCGCTCAGCGCGCTTCGACGATCGCCGAGTGCACTGACATCAGCGTCTTCGCTCCTGAAATTAATGACGACAGCGTTACCCAGCCGGAGGAGTGGTTCAGGCTGGACCCGGCAGCGGGTGAAGACTCGGCAGAGGAGATCGCCTCCAGCGATGAAGGCAAAGACGACGAAGGAGAGGAAGGCAAAGACGTTGAGCCGACCGGTGAAGCGGCCAGCCAGCCTCAGCCTGATCATGCCTCCGGCAACAAGGCGCATGCTAGCGCGCCCTCTGCGGGAGGCGGTGATCATGCCGAGGTTCGCCAGCCGGCCACTCCTCCAGCCGGCACTGCCGTCTCCACCGACCTGCCCGACTCGCCAGTCGCTCCCTTGGCTTAATCTGTCATCCTTGTTTTTTCCTGCTTGTTGCCTTTTGAACAATTTTATTAAACTTGCGCAGTTCCACCCACTGGGGGTGTATTCGAACTATGTTGAATGCTGGCCTTTTGAAGGTCTTTTATGTAAATATTATTGTGTGTTTGGTTTCCATTCGTGTATGCTTTTTATCCTTAGGTTGTTTCCTTTGCCGCCTTCCCCTTTTGGGAAGGCAAGTACTCGAGCTTTCTTAGATTGAAGCGAGGTGAATGGAAGCCGGCCGGCCGGCTACTCTGGTAGTCGGTCGGTGGTGGGAGAAAAACCGGCTTTTGTTATATTAGTCCGTTAGTCCCTAGCCGTTTTTCATGTGGGCGTCCTTTCCTGCCTTTAACTCTTGCCAGCCGGACAGCCGGTTCTTCGATCTGCGACTTTTGGCAAGAGAAGGCTTGGGAGCCGGCACACTACTTGTCTGACTGTGGGTAGGACTTCTAATATAACTCCAGGCGGCCAGTCCCCGGGCCGACTAGTCGAACCCGGTGCCGGACGGAAAAAGTGAATGTAATGACAAGGTCATAAACCTGATGCTTTTCATCCATAGATAAAAGATGGCAGTCCCCGAGCTCTCCTCGGGGGGCTTGATGCCGGAAAGGATGAGGCCGTTGGCTCGCTCGACCTGGTCGTTTGACTGCGGGTGGGCAACGTACGCTAGGTCCAACCGGATGCCTTGCATCGCGCAGAAACGTGCCAAGGCTCCCTTGGAGAAATTCGTGCCATTGTCGGTGATGATGTTATGTGGCACGCCGTACCGAGTTGTTATATCTGCGATAAATGTCACGGCAGTCGGCCCATTCAGCTTCTTGATCGGCTTTGCCTCAATCCATTTGGTGAATTTGTCCACGGCGACAAGCAGATGTGTCATGCCGCCGCGCGCCGTCTTCAATGGGCCCACCATGTCCAGTCCCCAAACGGCGAAGGGCCAAGTGAGGGGAATGGTCTTGAGTGCTGAAGCCGGCATGTGTTGGTTGGAGCTGAAGAGTTAGCATCCTTTGCAATGTTTAACTAACCCCTTGGCGTCATCCAAAGCAGTCGGCCAAAAGAAACCATGGCGGAAGGCTTTCGCGACGAGTGATCTTGAGGCCGCATGGTGGCCGCATTCTCCTTGGTGGATGTCTCTGAGGATTGCAATGCCCTTCTCTTGCTCGACGCATCGCTGGAGGACTCTAGTGACACTGCACTTGACGAGTTCTCTGTTGATGATTGTGTATGCTCCGGCTCGGCGTTGGACTTGTCTTGCCTCTGTTTCGTCAGCCGGCAGATCTTGATTTATTAGGAAGTCGAGGATGGATTGAGCCCAAGATGGAGCTGCGACTTCTTCTATTGCCAACACGGCTACTGCGACCAGGGCGGGCGGGCTGGGTGGTGAAATGCTGGAGTCGACCACCGCCTGTTGTGTTGGTGCAGTCTCCGGGCCGACTACCGCAGTCCCCGAGCCGGGTGTGGCAGTCCCCGGGTCGGGCGTAACTACGGAAGTCCCCGAGCCGCCTGCTGATGTCCCCTGGCCGACTATCAAAGTCCCCGGGTCACCTGCTTGGTTCTTCGAGCCGGCCGCGTCGGGGTCAGGCGGCACGAAGATGGAATTGGACTCTGGAGACGGCTTGATAGACGGCTTGAGGAGGCATTGTAGAGAGGCACCGGTTGGTATTGCTTGCCGAGTGGAGCCTATTCGAGCCAGGGCGTCAACTGGCTCGTTGTCAGCTCGTGGTACGTGGAGGAACTCGCATCCTTCAAAATACCCACTGATATGCTGAACGAGGAAGCGGTAGCTTGCCATATTTGCGTCCTTGGCATCCCAGTCGCCGGATGATTGCTGGACCACCAAGTCCGAGTCGCCATAACATAGGATCCAGCGAATGCCGAGTTCTTTGGCAAGCCAGAGCCCGTGTATGAGCGCCTTGTACTCGGCCACGTTGTTGGAGGCGGCAAAGTGAATTTGCAGCGTGTATATGAGCTTGTCGCCTTTGGGAGAGGTGAGGATGACGCCGGCTCCAAAGCCGGTGTGCATCTTGGATCCATCGAAGTGCATGCGCCAATGGGTGAGTCGGGAGCTGGCGGTAGGTACTGGGTCTCGGCCCAGTCGACGAGGAAGCCGGCCAATGCTTGGGACTTGATGGCGGTGCGAGGCTGGTAGAAGATCGTGTAGGGGGCCAGCTCGATGGCCCATTTCGCCACCCGTCCGGATGCATCCCGGCTGCCTATGATCTCGGCCAGCGGGGCGGTGCATACGACCGTGATGGGATGCTCTTGGAAGTAGGGCTTAATCTTCTTGGCGGCGAATTACACGTCGTAGCACATCTTCTGGTAGTGCGGGTAGTTCTGCTTCGAGGTAGACAACACCTCGCTCAAATAGTACACCGGCCTCTGGATCGGCTGGGCTCGGCCCTCTTCTGGGCGTTGGACTACGATAACGGTGCTGACCACCCGGCTGGTTGCGGCAATGTAGAGGAGCATGGGCTCTTTCTCAGTCGGCGCCGCCAGGACAGGCGGCGTGGCCAGCATCTTCTTTAGCTCGTGAAAAGCTTGGTCGGCTTGGTCATTCCACTCGAAGTGGTTGGTCTTCTTCATGAGGCGGTAGAGAGGAAGAGCTTTCTCTCCGAGCCGGCTGATGAAGCGGTTCAGGGAGGCCAAGCATCCGATAAACTTCTGGACGTCTCGAAGTTTGGTGGGAATCGCCATTCTCTCAATGGCCTTGATCTTTACTGGGTTGCATTCGATGCCGCGTTCGGAGACCAGGAAGCCTAGGAGCTGGCCGGCTGGCACTCCGAACACGCATTTCTCGGGGTTGAGCTTGATTTGGAACCGGCGTAGGTTCTCAAATGTTTCCTTGAGGTCTTCCAGCAAGGTGTCGCGCTTCTCCGTCTTCACCAGAATGTCGTCTACGTAGACGTGGGCATTTCTGCCGAGCTGCTTGAGGAGGCACTTCTGCATGCAACGCTGAAAAGTGGCACCGGCATTTCTCAAGCCGAATGTCATAGTCAGGTAGCAGAAGGCTCCGAATGGCGTGATGAAGGTGGTCTTCAGGCGGCCTGCCGGATCTAACTTTATCTGGTGGTATCCTGAGTAAGTATCCAAGAAACTCAACAGCTCACATCCGGCCGTGGAGTCTATCACTTGGTCAATCCTTGGCAGAGCAAAGGGGTCTTTGGGGCAGGCCTTGTTGAGGCTCGTGTAGTCTATGCACATGCGCCACTTGTTGTTCTTCTTTAGCACGAGGACCGGGTTGGCGAGCCACTCTGGAAAGAAAACTTCCATATTGAAGTCGGCTGCCAGAAGCCGGGCTATCTCCTCTCCTACAATCCTTCTCTTTTCCTCCGACAATCGGCGGAGGGGTTGTTTGACTGGTTTTGCGTCTTCTCGGACATGTAGTTTGTGCTCGGCGAATTCCTTTGGAACACCTGGCATGTCCTTGGGGGACCATGCAAAGATGTCCCGATTCTCACGGAGGAAATCGGCGAGCTAGCCTTCCTATTTGCTGTTTAGGTTTGCCCCAATGACGGCAAACCTCTCTGGGTGCTCGGGGTCAAGAGGTATCTTCTTCGTCTCCTTAGCCGGCTGGAAAGATCCTTGAGCATCATGCTCCTTGGGATCGGGGGACAAGGCCGACTGTTTGCCGGCCATGGCCACGACTCGGTCCAACATCTTCTTTTCTTTGGCAATCACAAGGGACTCGGCCAGCCGGCTGCTGGCTGCTGCGCACTCGGAGGACTTCTTGTAATCGCCGGCTATGGTGATGACGCCCTTGGTGCTTGGCATCTTTATCTTGAGGTATGCATAGTGGGGAACAGCCATGAACCTGGCCAAGGCAGGTCGACCAAGCAATGCATGGTAGGGGCTCTCCAGGTCCACCACTTCAAACCAGATCGCTTCCCGGCGGAAATGCTCCTTGTCCCCAAAGAGTACATCAATCTTGATCTTGCCAATGGGGGCGCAGGACAGGCCGGGTACGATGCCATGGAACACAGTCCGAGTAGGCATGAGTTGCTTCGTCTTGACGTTCAGCTTCTCCAGGGTGTCACGGTACAGGATGTTGATGCTGCTCCCGCCATCTATCAGCACGTGGGAGAAACGGGCGGCGCGTCTATCCATTGCAAGGGTGGCATCCAAAACCAACGCATAAGAGCCGGGAGACGGCATAACCTCTGGGTGGTCGGCCCGGTTCCAGCTGATAGGTTTTTCTGACCAGTGCATGTGCTCGGCGGGGTTGGCAGCGACAATGCTGACTTCTTGGTGCTCTCGGCGTTTGCTGCGCCGGTCTTCGAGCTGGCTTGTAAAGATGACATAGGCGGCATGCTCGTCGGGGAACTCATCGTGCATGGCTCCGACTGCGGGCCGAGCGATTGGTGGCTGCGGAGCCGAAGGCGGCGGACCGGCAGGCGGAGGCGGCGCGAGCCCTTCGCCTTTGGAGATTCGGGTGAGCCAGTGGCACTTCCGGGTCATGTGGTTGGACGGCTTCGCGCCGCTGTGGAACTTGCACGGGGCGTCAAGAGTCTGCTCGTAGGAGAAGGTCGGCTGCCAAGCCGGCTTGCCGCCCCTCTGCTTCTTGGGTGCGGGCCGCCCTTCGGGTTGCTCGTCTTCGACTGTGGCCACCTGCCGACTGGTGGAGGGCGGCACGGGGCCCATGCGCTTGTGGTCGTTCTGGTGTGGGCGTCGGCCGGAGTCCCCAGCCGGCGTCTTGGGCGCCGGGTTGAGTACTTTCCCGGACGCGTCTACCCGGAGCTCGGTCTTCATTGAGGAGTCGGCGGTGGCATACTTGTCCGCTATGTCCAGAAGCTCGTCGAGGGTAGTCGGCTCGTCGCAGTGAAGCTTGTGCTTGAGGAGGGTGCCTTCTCGGCACTCGGTAGTGAAGTATTCTATGGCTTGCACCTTGTGCACCCCTTCACAAGAGTTGCGGAGCTCGGCCCAACGCGTGAGGTAGTCGCGAGTGGACTCGGCGGGCCTTGTACGCACAAGGAGAGCTGTCTGGGCTTGGGAGCCCGCTTGTAGGTGCTTGTGAAGTTGCGGACGAAGGCTTCTGTGAAGTCTAGCCAGCTGTTGATGCTGTATGGCTTGAGGCTGTTGAGTCAGGTCCGCGCCGTGCCTTGCAGCATGAGGGGCACGTACTTCACGGCAACGCGCCTGTTGCCATTGGCTATGCTAACCGCCGTGGAGTAGTCGATCAACCAATCTTCCGGCTTCACGGAGCCGTTGTACTTGGGCGTGTCTCTTGGGAGCGAGAACCCTTTGGGGAAAGGCTCGTCGCGTATGCGGGGGCCGAAGCAAGGCGGGCCGACATCGCCTTCTTCTTCCAGCGCCAGGGATCGCGCCAGGCGGTCGATCCGATGGCGGGCATCGTTCTCGCCGACTCCTTCGCGGCGACCTAGCCGGCCGCTGAGAGTCAGATGCGCAACAGGCGGTGGGGTGGGATATCTCTCTCCACGGGGCCGAGGCGGAGGCGGGTTTCCCCGCCACTCCACGGCCCGGGGGTGGCCTTCTACGTCTCGCTCGATGGAGATTCGGGTTCGGCTTCGGCTGGCAGCCGGCTCTTTCTCGCGCCGCGTGCGGGTTTTACCCGTAGTCGGCGTTCGGGACGTCGCGCCGTGATCTCGGCGCGGGGGAGGGCTTTTCGCGCGGACGTCGGCTTCGTGCCACTGCGCGGCTGCATCGATTAGCTGCTGGATGCGTCGGGTCATGTGGGGGAGTTCTTCTGCCCCCAGTCCGTCTAGCTCGTCTACGGCCGCCTGGGCGGCGCGCAGGTTCTCGAGTGGAGTGGCGTAGACTGGGCGGTCGACTCCTAGCGTATCGGCGACGACAGCGTCGCGCTGTCTGACAACGCCGGCCCGGCTGGGCCCGCCTGGGGGCGGCATGCCAAAGGCGGCGCGGTCGGCCTCGCGTCGGTGGGCCTCAGCGTGGCATCTCATGGAAACCAACTTCCAGCCCTCCGCGAGGAGGGCGAGGCAGCGAGCCTCCAGTGCTTCAGCGTCGGCATCGGCCGGGAGGGGGATGGACAAGTCGTGGACCGCCGCGTGCAGGGCGTCGTGGGCGCTCTCGTCAGAAGCGCCGCCGTGGCCGATGACCATCACCTCGGTGGTGACAACGTCGCAGCCATCGGCCCGGGGAAGCGGGTCGTTGTAGACCACGACATCGGTGGGGAAAGTGTTGAGTGAGGCCGCGTCGGAGTCGACAGGCATCGGATCGGTGGAGCCAACCGACTCCAAGTCCACAGCAGGCTCGCCAGAGACGTGGAGCTGGCCGAGGAGGTTGACGAGGTGGTCGGTGCCCGCGTCGGAGGCGAGCTCGTCGGAGATGAGGGTCTTGTCAAGGAGATCGGCGAGGCCGCTCGCCGCACAGGAGTTGGTGACGCCTTGCAGCGTGTCGTGGCAAGCGCCATCGGGCGTGCCGGGCTGGCTATGCTCGCGGGGGAGGAAGAGGGTTCCCGTCCAGAACAGGTCTCCGGACGATGGTGCACCTGGCCCCACGGTGGGCACCAAATGTCGGGTGGTAGGTGATGGGGTTATGTACCTAGGGTAGGGTCATGGACCTGATCTAAGTACCTTACCCAAGGACACCCTTAGAAGAAGTCGCCTTCCAGTCGACCAATGAGAGACACACTCGACTGACTTGAAGGACTCGACCACGAAGACTCACTCGACCACCAGAAGGTCAAGAGGCACTCTGCACTGCAACGGCCTGTAATCAAGTAGACTTTATGATAGTAAAGGCACTTTATGTGGGGCGTTACCAGTAACGCCCCAGACTTAACTCACCTTAAACCCTCTCCTACGTGGGCTGGCGGGGGTCCTGGCGCACTCTATATAAGCCACCCCCCTCCACAGGCAGAAGGGTTCGGCACCTTGTAACTCATATACTCATAATCCACTCGACCGCCTCCGGGCTCCGAGACGTAGGGCTATTACTTCCTCCGAGAAGGGCCTGAACTCGTACATCCCTTGTGTTTACAACCTCTCCATAGCTAGGACCTTGCCTCTCAATACCTACCCCCCACTCTACTGTCAGGCTTAGAACCACGACAGTTGGCGCCCACCGTGGGGCAGGTGTTTTAGCGATTTTGTGGAGAAGTTGCGATTCTTCCGAGTACTTTCATCATGGTATCTGATGGAGTTTTGGTCGGGGGTCAAGAGATCCGTCTCGGCACTCTCACCTTCATCGCCGACGACTCCGCGTGGCTCCATGAGGCTCCACTCGACGTTGATGCGCTCCCCGTCCGCGGTGCCACGCATTTTCGTGCATATGTCCGCGGCGTTCTGCTGCGGCAACTGTCGACCCAGTATCGGTCGGCTCCTCCATCGTCCACCCTCCCGGTATCCCGCCAGCGCAAGCGCTCGGGCCGGTCGAGGCTTCAGCGATGGGTGAGGCACGCGGTGGCTCGCCAATCGGCCACCACCCAAGTTGCGGCAATCGAGCCCGACGAACCTCTCTACGGCTTGTTCGATCAGTCGACTGGCCCCGTAGAGACTGCATCCGAGTGCGGTAGCAGTGATCCAGCGGCGGAAATCTTGATGGTCGACGGGCCCCACAGTCCTCCTGGCTTCGCCCGTGGTGGTGGAGCAGGTGACGGCGGCGACCCTACACGAGGCTACGAAGAGTACCAGCCCGAGCCACTCGACTCTCTGCAAAGAGAGGAACTTCGCCGCAGGAACGAGGATCCCCTGCGTATTCCCATCGCAGGAGAAACCCCCGAGGCTCGTGCCTTGGAGGAGGCGCGTCTGGCCAATTTGGCCGAACGCACTCGACTGGAGAACCTTCAGCGAGCACTCGACGAGCGCGCGCGGCAACGAGTTCCCGACACCAGTCGTCGTCAACTCTTGCCGCTGACTCAGGTATATCGAACCCCAATTCAGAATTTAGCAGCTGCGACCCGTATAGCAGAGTCCATCCAGCCTTCGCAGTCGGAAGCTGGCAGAGGTTTGCTGCAGATCAGGGATCTGCTCCGGGCAGCAGGAGATCAGAATTCAGCCGTGTCTCAGTCGCGCAACAGAATTCACAGTCGATCCGTCACTGTGAATACGGTTCAGTCGGCTCACAGCCCCAGATCGCCTCCGCGGCGCGAAGGGCGCGAGAATCGGCGAGATCAATATGGCGACAGACTCGACCGAGGTGATAGGCGTCGAGTGCCCTATTCCCCTCCGAGGGGTGGGTCTTACGCTCCTCGGCAGCCAGATGATAGGCGTCAGTACAGTACAGGGCGTAGGATTCCAGTTGACCCTAGAGAACCAGGCTTCGACGCGCGATCCATTATCGTGCAAGGGTTGGTCGACCGGAACAGAGCCCATCGAGGTGCACTCGACAGAGATGTACCCACAAGCAGTCGAGTGCATGTTTTTGGTCCTGAATGTTTCAGCAGAGCTATCAGAGCCGCAGTTATCCCTCCCAATTTCAGGTTGGCAACAGGAGTCAGCAAGTTCACTGGTGAGTCTAAGCCTGAAACTTGGCTTGAAGACTACCGAGTGGCAGTTCAGATTGGTGGTGGGAACGACGAAGTGGCCATGAAGCACTTGCCCCTCATGCTGGAAGGTTCTGCCAGGGCATGGTTGACTCAATTACCTCTTAGCAGCATTTACACTTGGGAAGATCTGTCCCGAGTGTTCATCAGAACGTTTGAAGGAACTTGCAAGCGACCAGCTGGATTGACAGAGTTGCAAGTCTGCGTGCAGAAGGCTAATGAGACTCTCAGAGAATATATTCAGAGGTGGATCACTTTGCACCACACTGTGGAGAATGTGTCTGATCATCAGGCGGTCTGCGCCTTCAAAGATGGTGTCAAGAACAGAGAACTGAGTTTGAAGTTTGGTCGAACCGGTGACATGACCTTGAGTCGGATGATGGAGATTGCTACCAAGTACGCCAACGGCGAAGAAGAAGACCGACTCCGAAGCGGCAAGCACAAGCCGAGTCAGTCGGAAAAAGGAAACACCAGTCGGAAACAGAAGCGGAAGGCTGAACCGGCAGCTCCTGGAGAGGCTCTGGCCGTGACTCAAGGAAAGTTTAAGGGGAAACCAAAAGGATCCTGGAACCCCAAGAAGGTAAAGGATAAAGAAGGGAACGACGTGATGGATATGCCATGTCACATTCACACGAAGAAAGACGAAGAGGGAAATATCATTTACCCGAAGCACACCACTCGCCAATGTCGACTCCTGATCCAGCAGTTTCAGGAAAAACAGTCTAAGGACAAGGAGAAGGAGTCGGACAAGGCCGAAGACAAGGAGGACAGTGAGGAAGAATATCCGCATATCAACTCCACTCTGATGATCTTTGCAGATGTGGAAAGCAGAAGTCGACTGAAAGTGATTAACCGAGAGGTGAACATGGTTGCCCCCGCAAAAGCAAATTATCTGAAGTGGTCTCAAACACCCATCACATTCGACCAATTTGATCACTCGACTCATATTGCCACCCCTGGGAGGCAAGCTTTGGTGGTCGATCCAGTTGTCGAAGGCACTCGACTGACAAAGGTGCTGATGGATGGTGGAAGTGGGCTGAACTTATTGTATGCAGACACATTGAAAGGTATGGGCATTCCGATGTCCCGACTGAGCACTAGTAACATGAGCTTTCATGGAGTTATACCAGGGAAGAAGGCCGAGTCACTCGGCCAGATAGCTTTGGACGTGGTGTTTGGCGATTCAAAGCATTTTCGCAAAGAAAAGTTGATGTTTGAGGTCGTGGATTTTCAGAGTGCATATCATGCCATTTTGGGGAGACCAGCCTACGCACGATTTATGGCTCGACCATGCTACGTGTACCTCAAATTGAAGATGCCCGGCCCCAAAGGAGTGATCACTGTCACCGGTGATCGGAAAAAGGCAGAAGAGTGCTTTCAGAAGGGCTCCAAGATCGCCGATTCCCAGGTGACAGCGGTCGAGTTCGAGGAATATAAGCAAAACGCAGATCCGAGTGACTTGCTGCGATCCAAGAAGCCCGCCACGGAGTCTGCATTCCAGTCGTCCGGTGAGACGAAGCCTGTTCACATTCACCCGACCGACCCCGAAGCAGCTCCGACCCGCATCTCCACGACACTCGACCCAAAATAGGAAGAAGCGCTCATCCAGTTCCTCCGTGAGAACTGGGACATTTTTGCATGGAAGCCTGCTGACATGCCAGGTGTTCCCAGGGGATTGGCTGAGCATCGCCTAAGAGTCGACTCATCTGCAAAACCAGTCAAAGAGCATCTTCGGCGGTCCGCCGTCCAGAAGAGAAAAGCCATCGGCGAAGAAGTGGCTCGACTGTTGGCGGCAGGATTTATCCGAGAGATATACCACTCCGAGTGGCTCGCTAATGTCGTCATGGTTCCTAAGAAGGACAAGTCGCTCCGAATGTGCATTGATTTCAAGCACATCAACCGGGCCTGCCCGAAAGATCATTTTCCTCTCCCTCGCATAGATCAGATTGTTGACTCGACCGCGGGATGTGAGAGGTTATCTTTTTTAGATGCCTACTCCGGGTACCACCAGATCCGTTTGTACGGGCCCGACGAGGTAAAAACAGCTTTCATCACTCCATTCGGGTGCTTCTGCTATATCACCATGCCATTCGGCCTCAAGAATGCCGGAGCCACATTTATGCGAATGATTCAGAAGTGTCTACTCACTCAAATCAGTCGGAATGTGGAAGCTTATATGGATGATATCGTTGTCAAGTCGCGAAAAGGTTCCGACCTGCTCGCTGACCTCGCCGAAACATTTGCCAACCTCAGAAGGTATGATATCAAGCTCAATCCATCAAAGTGCACATTTGGAGTTCCTGGTGGCAAGTTACTCGGTTTTCTCGTTTCCGAACGGGGAATCGACGCTAACCCAGAGAAGATTGGCACTATTCTCCGAATGAAACGCCCTATGCGAGTGCATGATGTCCAGAAGCTTACCGGATGCTTGGCCGCATTAAGTCGATTCATCTCACGACTCGATGAAAAGGCATTACCTCTTTACCGACTGATGAAGAAGACAGACAAGTTCGAGTGGACTCCAGAAGCTGATGCAGCGTTTGCCGAGCTAAAAGCTCTGCTCTCCACCCAGCCGGTGCTTGCTGCTCCAATCAGCAAAGAGCCTCTGTTGCTCTATATCGCAGCCACAGGACAAGTCGTCAGTACTGTGCTAACGGTCGAGCGGGAAGAAGAAGGAAAAGCTCTCAAAGTTCAGCGCCCAGTGTATTATTTGTCTGAAGTCTTGACTCCATCCAAGCAGAGATATCCTCATTATCAGAAGCTTGTGTATGGAATATACATGACCACCAAGAAGGCTGCTCATTATTTCTCTGATCATTCCATCACAGTCGTCAGCGACGCTCCACTATCAGAGATTTTGCACAACAGAGATGCAACTGGTCGAGTGGCCAAATGGGCGATTGAACTTCTTCCCCTTGATATCAAGTTTGAGGCAAAGAAAGCCATTAAGTCCCAGGCAATAGCAGATTTCCTTGTCGAGTGGATTGAACAGCAGCAGCCGACTGAAGTTCACTCGGAGCATTGGACCATGTTTTTTGATGGCTCTAAGATGTTGAATGGTTCCGGTGCTGGGGTTGTCCTGGTTTCCCCCAGAGGAGATAAGCTCAGATATGTGCTCCAGATTCACTTTGATTCCTCCAACAATGAGGCAGAATATGAAGCCCTCTTATATGGGTTGCGCATGGCCATTTCACTCGGCGTCCGTCGCCTGATGGTCTATGGCGACTCGGATTTAGTGGTCAATCAGGTGATGAAAGAGTGGGACGTGAGAAGCCCAGCCATGACTGGATACTGCAGTGCAGTGAGGAAGCTGGAAAAGAAGTTTGAGGGGTTGGAGCTCCATCATATACCCCGACTGAAAAATCAAGCAGCTGATGATCTAGCAAAGATAGGTTCCAAGAGAGAAGCCATTCCGAGTGGTGTGTTCTTGGAGCATATACACACTCCGTCAGTCAAAGAGGATCCTTTCACCGAAGAAACTCCACAGCCCAAGAGTGCCACAGATCCGACTGAAGTTGAAGTCCCAGCGGTGGTCGACTTGATCATGGAGGTTTTGGTGGTCATTCCCGACTGGACGATTCCGTATGTTGCATATATCCTGAGGAAAGAGCTCCCGGAGGATGAGGAAGAGGCTCGACAGATCGTCCGTCGATCTAAGGCCTTTACCGTAATCAAAGGACAATTATACAGAGAAAGCGCGACTGGAGTTGGTCAGAAGTGCATAACACCAGAAGAAGGTCGACTCATCCTCAATGATATTCACTCGGGGACCTGTGGTCATCATGCGTCCTCTCGGACCATCGTGGCCAAAGCATACCGAGCCGGATTTTACTGGCCAAAGGCGAATGAGATGGCAAAAGAGATAGTGGATAAGTGCGAGGGATGTCAATTCTACTCGAATATGTCACACAAGCCTGCGTCGGCTCTGAAGACCATTCCACTCGTCTGGCCTTTCGCAGTATGGGGATTGGACATGGTCGGTCCTTTGAGAATAGGACGAAGTGGCTTCACGCATGTACTAGTGGCAGTCGACAAGTTCACCAAGTGGATCGAGGCTAAACCAATCAAGAGCCTTGACACCGGTACTGCTGTAAGCTTCATCAGGGAACTAATATTCAGATATGGAGTCCCACACAGCATCATTACGGATAATGGGTCGAACTTTGACTCAGAGGAATTCAGAGCTTTCTGCAACTCCCAGGGCACACGGGTCGACTACGCTTCAGTCGCCCATCCGTAGTCGAATGGACAAGCAGAGCGAGCTAATGGACTGATTCTTAAGGGATTGAAGCCTCGACTGATGTGTGATCTCAAACACGCGGCTGGAGCTTGGGTCGACGAACTTCCCTCAGTACTCTGGGGACTGCGGACCACACCTAATCGGTCGACCGGAAGAAATCCATTCTTCTTGGTCTATGGGGCTGAAGCAGTCTTGCCGAGTGATCTTCTCCACAATGCTCCTCGAGTTGAAATCTACAACGAAGCAGAGGCTGAACAAGCGCGGCAAGACATAGTCGACCTTTTAGAGGAAGAAAGGGAGATGGCTCTAATCCGGTCGACCATCTACCAACAAGATTTGCGTCGTTTCCACGCCAGAAATGTGAGAGGTCGAGCCTTCCAGGAAGGAGATTTGGTTCTCCGAGTGGATCAGCACAAACCACACAAGCTTGCTCCTTCTTGGGAAGGCCCCTTCATCGTCACCAAGGTTCTCCACAACGGGGCGTACCGTCTTTACAACGTCGAGCATAATATCGACGAGCCCCGAGCTTGGAACGCGGAGCTACTCCGCCCATTTTACACTTAAGTTTTATCACTCGGATGAGTTGCAATAAAGTACTTCTGTAGTTCATGGACCTCAAAATAATAGTGTCATAGTCCCTCCATAATTTCTGCCACTTTTTATTTTTGTCCAATAAAATTCCCCCTCAGTGGGTGACTTAGCTGCGAATCCGTTTCGCCTAAGTTTGTAAAAATCCTACCGAGTGGCGAGCCAGACTCCCACTCGGAGGCTTAGCTGCGAATATGTTTCGCCTAAGTTATCAAAATCCTACCGAGTGGTAAGCCAGCCTTCCACTCGGGCGCTTAGCTGCAGCCCTGTGCTCGCCTAAGTTATAAAAATCCTACCGAGTGGTAAGCCAGCCTTCCACTCGGGGGCTTAGCTGCAGCCCTATGCTCGCCTAAGTTACGAAAATCCTACTGAGTGGTAAGCCAGCCTTCCACTCGGGGGCTTAGCTGCAGCCCTGTGCTCGCCTAAGTTATCAAAATCCTACCGAGTGGTAAGCCAGCCTTCCACTCGGGGGCTTAGCTGCAGCCCTGTGCTCGCCTAAGTTACGAAAATCCTACCGAGTGGTAAGCCAGCCTTCCACTCGGGGGCTTAGCTGCAGCCCTGTGCTCGCCTAAGTTAC